>NW_028263390.1:23392948-23574434 GCF_051168715.1 Poecilia mexicana | reverse complement strand
GGTCTCGGTGAACGATGTGCTTCTGATGGCAGTACTGGACCGCAGAGACGATCTGAGAGAAAACGTTCAGGTTTAATAATCATTTAATAATTTAGAGTTTAAGGATTTTACACTAAGTTTAATGTTTCATTATCATATAATTAATACAGGTTTTCCCACAGTGACATTCAAGCACTTTCAAGCTACGTTTTCAGAAAACAAAATTCATTATGGAATATTATTTATTGCTGTTATTAGGTTCTGCTGCGGGTCGCTGCTCCTCGCTTTAACCTGCAGCCTGTGCTGCTGCCTGGCTCAGAGGCTCTGCGCAGGCTGACCTGCTAAAACCACCTGCTCTACTTCTGTGTTATGGGGTGTCTGCGTTACCGTGGCGACGGGTGGTTTGGGAGCGTTACCTGTCTAAATTTAGCTCTGGCCTCCTTCTCCTTCATCCTCCCATGAGCTACGAGGTAGTCGAACACTTCACCTGCGCACACACACACACACACACAGGTCAGAGGTGGATCCAGGTGTTTGGCTGTAGTCCAGGTGTGTCTGCAGGTGACAGACCTCCGCTGGCGTACTCCATCACCAGGTAAAGCGTCTTCTCCGTCTCTATCACCTCAAACAGCTTCACTGCAGACAGGTAGGACAGGTGGGGCTTTAAAACGGTACCAGAGGCCCAGCTGAGGCCCGGCAGAACCAGAACCTGTTGGACCCGGCGGATCCAGGTGGGACTCACCGATGTTGGGGTGGTTCAGGATCTTCATGATGCGAACCTCTCTGAGCAGCTGAGAAAGAAACACAGCAGGCCATTAAACACACTCAGACCCGGTTCTGGTTCTGATCAAATGCCTGGTTCTGGTTCTGTTGCTAGTCTCACCTTCTGCAGGCTGGTTGGGTTCAGCTGGGTTTTGTCGATTATCTTGATGGCCACCTGAAAGGTAAAGGTACGGGTCAGAACTGGTGTTGGTTCTGGAGCGTGTCCCAGAACCGCGTCCAGCCTGGTCCGGTCCAGTCTCACCTCCCGGCCCGTCGGGATGTGCCGGGCCAGCTTCACTTTGGCGAAGTTCCCCTTCCCGATGGTCTTCAGCAGCCGGTAGTTTCCCACGTGCGGCGCGTCGTCCGCGGTGACGGCGGCGGCGTTCTTACAGCGGGCGGAGCGTACGGGGCGGGGCAGCGCCTCACCGCGTCCGTCTTCCCCAGGTGCATGCTGGGAAACGAGGAAGCAAAACAACATGGGTCAAGCTGAACCCAAACCGTTTGACCTTCCTGTCAGACTGGAACTTCATCCAGGTTGATGTGAATCTACAGAACAGCTGGAACAGAGAAGGACCAGGAGAACAGGCACAAGAGGAGGGAAAAGTCAGAGTGCAAGAGCGACGCTTCCAGATCGCATGACGTCACCCTGGAGGGACGGGTTTAATCTGACGAAGGGTTTGAAGTTTCGTTAAATTATGGTTTACTGAGTAAAACATGTTAACTCCAGCTAACCATTAATCGGTTACTAAATCAGTTTATGATTATTTCAATAATCAATCATGACTAATGTGATTAATCTCCCTGTTCTGATCCGTCCTGCATGCTGATGCTTAGAGGAGGAACAATAATAAAGAGAGAAGCGAATAAATCTGTTTCTGTTTAAAGGTTTGTTTCATATTTATGGCAAATGAAAGAGTTTAAGATGTAAATTATATAAATGTGAGGCAGATTTGATGAAAACATTCGGCTCAGTTCAGGACCAACTGGAGCGTCTAAAGAGACAAACCCGGTGTTAAACTCTCACCTTGAAGCTTCGTTTGTTTCATGGAGGTAAAAATAAATCAGTTTGGCAAATAAACAATAATGGATTCAGAGACGGCAGCGACGGATTATTTTAGGTAGACAAGCATGGTAACATCAGAGGGCTTAAAAACGGATTAAAAACAGATTTATGTCCTAATCATAACATAAATATTAAAACATGTTATTTCATCAGACAGAGGAATAACTTCTTAGTTTAATGTTTTGTTTTAGGTTAAGGCACCTGAAATGAATAAATAAATATCCTTTTTTTTACTGCAGAGTTTATGCTTATTGGAAATTATTATAGTCCAATAATCCTGAATAAAAATGTAGTTTAAAATAAAAATCCATAACATAATCTATTTGCCTTTGTGTAAAACAGAGAAGCAACATTTCCTTCTACTGTTGCAAAAATAACATAAAAGTGATTATTACAGTAAAAGCTGCGCAACACGTTGAATCATTAATTAGTCATAATATCAGAGAAATTGACTAATCATATTTAAAATCATCACTGAAATATTTCTAGATGTCTCAATATGGAGAAGCTCTGATTGTATTCCAGTAAATATAATTGTTCAGATTATTAGACTGGTTGAGAGTAGAACTGGTACTGATCAGTATTTAGCCTGCAGTCTGCTGCCGAACAGAAAAACGACGCTGTTCCTTTAAGACTCCAGTGTTTGTCACAACAATAAGGTCAAACGACCAGAGGTTCCCACGTCAGTTTTTATTTTTTTGTGCAACTCCAAAAGATTCCAGGAAAAGTTCCTTTGTTTAATTTGATACAGATTGTTTCTTTGTGTCCATGCTCACCATTATTACAGAGAGTTTTAACAAGCATTCAGGCTTATCCAGAAGAACTGGAACTCTTAACCTTCTTATCCAACATTAGTGTCTGACCTCACATATGCTCTGCTTGTGGAAACCATCAGAAGAGCTGATGCCATCGGTTTTACTCCAGTTGACGACTCAATACTTTCTGCTAGCAGAAGATTTTAAGTTATTCAAAAGCAGCCATTTATTTTCCTTGGTGCTGATTGGCTGAACCCACAGAGCAGAAAATGTTAGCTACCAAAAATGTTTTCCACTATGTGAATTAATGCGTATTAAAGAATATTTGGTGCTTTAACTGTTAAAATAGGCAGCTATACGAGTCTCAGACAAGTCAAATATATATTATTGTGTCATTTCAGCCAGCTGACTGGCAGTGCACAGCAACAGTTGCTATGGAAACTCAAAGAGTTAAAAACACTTTGAACTACTAGAAGAGTGCAAGGAAAGTTTTGGCACCACTGGTAAACCTAGAACAGCCTGGAATAAAGCACAGATTTCTACCAGAACACTCTGGATCAGATTTTTGGTCCCTGGCAGATTTTGGAGTGACAGATCTGGGAGTTCTGATCAAATGGATCCGGACCGAACCTCCAGGTTCCGGTTAGGACCCTCAGGACTCCCACTGGGGCTGGAAATGTTCCAGAAAACACCGGAAACGCTCCTGATAGCCGTTTCCTCCCTGATGCTCGGAGATCAGATGATTCAGCTGAAGAGGAAAAAGTTTGGAGGTGTTTCGGTTCTGACCCACCTGTTCGGTGTCCCGCTCGTTGACGGTGGGCAGGGGGGTCCTGGTGGACATGATACCCAGGTCAGTGTAACGGAGGTCCGGTCATGAAGCCGCCGCCGCTCCGGACACCTGTCTCAAACTTAGCGGGTCGGAAAGTGACGTGCTGCTCCGGCTTCGGTTCGGTTCTATCTCAACGAACTCCCTCGCGGCATCACCTGTCCCTGCCCTGGGTTACCTGTCCCGGCTCGGCTCGGATCCTTTTCCGGAAGTTTATAACTGTCATGGATCCAAACCGAACCGGAGCAACAGTTCCTCTTTAACGCCGAAGTTAGCCGGGGAGTTAGCAGCCCGACACTTCCCGGTGCTGGGACTTTATTTCGGGGAGAGAGGAGGTCCGGCTCGAGCCGCCGGCCTCTAGCTTCGGTCCGCTTGGTGAGACAGTCCTGGTTCGGTCGGTTCGGCTGGAATTTGGTTCTGTCGGATTCTCCTCATACTCTCAGCTAGGAGTCAGCTAGCCTGAGCCAAGATGGTGGACTAACCCAACCCTACGCGCTGACGGCAAGTGACGTCAGACGCTACGTGTAATATGATTGGTTGATGAGGTCTAGCAGCAGCGTTTGTTGTTACTAGGGTGACTACAAAAAACGACGGGATGACGTTGAACCCCACCGCCAGGGGCGCAACCCGGGAGGAGTAAAAGGGGACATGGAAATTTATATTTATAAAGTGCAACGGAGTATCAGAGCCAAAATAAGAAGATATTTTGAGAATGCAGTCAAAATAATACAAGAATAAAGTCCCAATATTCACAGAACAAATATGTGAAATTACAAGAAATTAAGTTGTTTTAATGAGAGCAAAGCCTAAATAGAAAATTATCAAAAAAGTTAAAAAGCCAGCCTGGGCATTAGAAACTAAAACACTCTGGGAAGATCAAATGGTTTAAACTATTCTTTTAAGCACACACACTATTTACTGAAGTAATTATGAATAAAGGAATATATAACCCTATGTCAGATGTGTCCTTAAATAAACAGGAACAAGTGCCATCTAAAGGACAATGGACTGAAGATGATTTAACAAAGTAGTTAAAAAGAAAACTGCACTTTTCTTAGTCAAATGAATCAAGAAAACAGAAAAAAAATCTAAGAAAAATCAACAAAGAAGTTTATATTTAAATTCCCTAAAGTCTCGTTTTCCCTCTTTAAAGAGGATTCTTCTTCGAGATGAAACCAGATTCCTGAACAGTTCTGTCTCCAACCAGCAGAGGGCGACAGTCATCCACTCAGTTTCTGCTTTACTTGCAGTCTTTCTGGTTTTAATCTGAACTAGACACAAAACGAACAAAGGCAAACACAAACATTTGAAGAAAAAGTTCATTTTGTCCGTTAGAAACATGCATTATTTAGCCAGTTATACATATAAACATATATTTTCACTACTTGAATTTGATCAACTTGTTGGTTTTTCACATCAATCTTGTTGGATTTTCTACAGTTTTCAGTATCTTTGAACGTATTAAACATTATATATTTATGACCAAAGCTGAATTACTCCTCCCAAGGAAAATGTGATTTGTACTAATCTGTGCATGAGTTAGGCTTGTTTTTACGTTTCACAATAAAATTATGGTCATTTTATTAACAGTGAGATTTTAAAGTACACCTACCTCACTCAAGAAGGATTTTATTTCACTATTCACCACTGACCAGATCTCTGACGAAGAGGTATTGATCCTGTCTAAACAAAGGGTTAAACTAAATAAATCATTAATCATTAACTTAGGCAGGTTAGGTACAGCATGTTAACATGTGTTTCACATGGGAAGGTAAAAACTACAAACTAATACATACAATGTTTCTATAGTGTTTACATGATCTTCTAAGTTTGGAGTTACTTTGTCACCCGTTTTGCAGGAGGTACTTAATGTCTCACTGAAAAATGTAGAAAATATCACACGTTTTTAATTTTAAGAAAAAAAAATCTAAATATATTCTTAAAAAGACCAAATATGACAATGAGTTTGATTAAAATAAAAAACCTTAATTTCTTAGCGTGATGTTTTTTCTCCTGAATAAATCTCTAAATCTAAAACTTCAATGATGTTTCTGTAATCTAATTTATTTAAAGTATTTCTGCACATTTTAAGAGAAATGAGTCAAAACATCCAGCAGAGGTTCTACTGAATAAATACATTTATTGAAATGACAACAGTAACAGAAACACGTCTGTTTCTATAAGCATTCTGCGCAACTTTACAACATTCATTACTTTAGGGTTTAGTTAAGCCGCAGGAAGCTGGATTGATTTAAAGTGAGTCTGGTTGCAGAGTTAGCTTAAATACGACACATTTTCTAACACTTAATTAGTCATAAAAGGAGAACTGAGTCCTGATGAGCAGCAGATGGCTTTCCAACACAGAGTTTTCCTTTTTAAATTTCTAAACAACTGGCTAACATGTTAGCATCACTAAGCTAATGTTTACATTAAACGCCATGCAGATAATCTGAAACAAGCTATGCTAACATGCTAACATTAGCATTGAGCCGCACTGTTTTAACTCTTGATCTGGTTGATCTTGTTATTGATCCATTTGACTTTAACCCTGGAGAAGAACGGAGGGCTCTGATTGGCTGAGGCGTCCAGGGGGCGGTTCTCCTCCACGCTGGCCCGGATGGACCGGACGTCCGCCGCCGAAAGGCCGAACTTCAGGGACAGCAACGCCGAGACGTGAGCGCCGCTGCCGACAATCACACAAATAATTTATCAGAAAAAAAGATTTAAAGAAAAAAGAAAAAAAATCACTTTTTAAAAATATTTTTCTTATTTTCTATGTGCTTCTTCACTCTGTTCTGTTTAGTTAAACTTAGTATTTTCTTCTCCCTGGAAGTTTGATTTATTCACCCTGACTTCAGACACTCTCAGGTTCTTCTGCCTCGAGGATCTCAGTGTTTTGGTTCATTTTTTCTGACTAAATGCCCAAAAATCTGCAGTCGTGGCCAGAAGTGGGAGGAGGATCCACAAGATGTGTTTTCTGAGCCACATCTGACAACCAGGTGAGCACGAAGCCTGAAGCAGCCTGGAGAAAAGGCCTTCACAACACCAAACGTGAAGTTTGTTCATATTTTGGGCTTTTAATAATTTATTTGAGTCGTTTTTATTCCAGGTTGGAACGATTCTGCAACACAAAACTGAAACAAATACAAAAACTAAGATTTGAACCATAATTTAGATTTTTTTCTGATCTACAAAAGTCAAAGACAACGGCTCCAATAAATACATACATTTACATAACAGGTCTGAAGAATCTGGAACATTTTAATTTAACAAGGTCAGAGGTGATTAAACTGCCTCAGTCTCAGGAATCTTAAGGTTTATAAGGAGAATTTTAGATTTGCACAAATTTTTGTCAACATTTCTAAACAAAAGTAGATTTTAAGATCTTCGGTCCAACCATTGGTGCCAAAATCAAAGTTATTTGTTTGTGTAAAACCTTAACTACATTCAAACTTTATGGGCGATAAACTCTGTAACAAAAAAAAAGAAAAAGAAAAAGAAACTGAGAAAGTAGTTTTGAATTTTTTTTTCTGTTTCAATTTTTTTTTTCATTTTTAATTAAAAAGTTTTCAGCCAAATTTAGCTCCGTACATAAAGTTTGTAAAAAAAGAAAAAAGTGAAACAAGAAAAAAAATGTTAAATTGAATTAATCTGAAAAAAATGAAAAACAACTAAAAAAAACTGGAACTTGAAAAGTAGTTTTTTTTTTTTCCAGTTTCAACTTTTATAGCCCTAATATAGCTCCATACCATACAATTTGTTCGTAAAAATTTAAACTGAAAAACAACCTTGAAACTCAAGTAAAAAATCAGAACCTTAAAAAAAACTTTGAGCCTAAAAAGTAGTTTTTAACTTTTTTCAGTTAAAATTTTTTTTACCAACTTTATTGGCCCTAATTTAGCTCCATACAGTTGGACGAGCCAAACCAAAATAAATTCTGCTGTTTGGACCAGAAGTGTTTTCTGGAGTCAGAGTGAGAAAGCTTGTAATGCTTGGTGGTGGCACCATGATGCTGTGGGGTAGAAAGAGGTTCAGCTCAGACCCACAGCCAGATGGTCGAAGTTTGGTAATGAGCCAAGACTTCAGCTTCCCCAACGACCTTTGACCTCTGGGCTGATTTAAAGCCAGAAAGCCGGACCAGTTAAAACTAACGATCAAATATCAGGTGGCATGAAGAGATTCGACCAATCAGGAGGGAACAGAGACGCTCTCTAGCCGCTCTAGGTCTGGACGTCTCTAGCCGCTCTAGGTCTGGACGTCTCTAGCCGTTCTAGGTCTGGACGTCTCTAGCCGTTCTAGGTCTGGACGTCTCTAGCTGCTCTAGGTCTGGATGTCTCTAGCCGTTCTAGGTCTGGACGTCTCTAGCTGCTCTAGGTCTGGACGTCTCTAGCTGCTCTAGGTCTGGACGTCTCTAGCCGCTCTAGGTCTGGATGTCTCTAGCCGCTCTAGGTCTGGATGTCTCTAGCTGCTCTAGGTCTGGACGTCTCTAGCCGTTCTAGGTCTGGATGTCTCTAGCCGTTCTAGGTCTGGACGTCTCTAGCTGCTCTAGGTCTGGACGTCTCTAGCCGCTCTAGGTCTGGATGTCTCTAGCCGCTCTAGGTCTGGACGTCTCTAGCCGCTCTAGGTCTGGACGTCTCTAGCTGCTCTAGGTCTGGATGTCTCTAGCCGCTCTAGGTCTGGACGTCTCTAGCCGCTCTAGGTCTGGACGTCTCTAGCTGTTCTAGGTCTGGACGTCTCTAGCTGCTCTAGGTCTGGACGTCTCTAGCCGCTCTAGGTCTGGATGTCTCTAGCCGCTCTAGGTCTGGACGTCTCTAGCCGTTCTAGGTCTGGATGTCTCTAGCTGCTCTAGGTCTGGACGTCTCTAGCCGCTCTAGGTCTGGATGTCTCTAGCCGTTCTAGGTCTGGACGTCTCTAGCTGCTCTAGGTCTGGACGTCTCTAGCCGCTCTAGGTCTGGATGTCTCTAGCCGCTCTAGGTCTGGACGTCTCTAGCTGCTCTAGGTCTGGATGTCTCTAGCCGCTCTAGGTCTGGACGTCTCTAGCTGCTCTAGGTCTGGATGTCTCTAGCCGCTCTAGGTCTGGACGTCTCTAGCCGCTCTAGGTCTGGACGTCTCTAGCTGTTCTAGGTCTGGACGTCTCTAGCCGCTCTAGGTCTGGACGTCTCTAGCCGCTCTAGGTCTGGACGTCTCTAACCGCTCTAGGTCTGGATGTCTCTAGCTGCTCTAGGTCTGCAGCGTTTCCCAGCAGAGACTCGGTGACTCAAGCCTCGGGCTCGGCCCGGTTTCGTCAGAACCGCTGCTTGTGGTTCGGTGTCATCTGGAAACTCTGAGCGTTTTGACCCACAGAGGAAAGAAACGGATCCCTGTTCTGTCAAAGCGATGGATCTGAAGCCTGAGACGCAGAGCAGCGACACCTGAGCAGGTAAACCAGACGGCTGGAAGCTTCCAGAACCTGATCCACACCCGGCGCCGCTCAGTACTTTTCCTTGAAGCGGACCCGCCCTTCCCACCGGAACCAGGAGGACTCGGGTTGCAGCACAACAAGCTGGCACACTCAGGTACACCTGGTGTCAGGTGTGGCACCAGGACAGATGATTTATTGCGGGTTATTTAAAGCAGGCGCCAAACTGCAGCCCTCTGCTGTGCTGCAGGTTTTAGATGAGCCTCCGGTACAAAACCCTGGAATGAAACGGCTTCATCTCCTCCTGGTGCAGATCGGCTCTCCAGAGCCTTCATGACCTGATTATTCTGTTCAGGTGCTGCAGCAGAGGAACATCTAGATGTCGCAGGACACCAGGACTGGAGTTTACACCTGGGATTTAAAGCTTCAACCGGAAAACTGAACCGTTGAACATGGTAACGACATGCAGAGGAGGGAGAGCGTCTAAAGCTGCGTTTCCACAGCAAATACTCAGAGCTTTGTTGTGTGGAAAAAAACACAATTTGCTTTTTCCATTAAATGAGAAATGAAACTAAAGTCACTTGTGAATAAGTTTGTTCCCGTGACAAATGAAAAACACGCAGCGCCAACATCCTCCTATCACTTCCTGTCTTCTTCTGACATTTACAGTTACTCCAGTAAATGTAACCAGTAACTCCAGTAAATGTAACCAGTTACTCCAGTAAATGTAACCAGTAACTCCAGTAAATGTAACCAGTAACTCCAGTAAATGTAACCAGTTACTCCAGTAAATGTAACTAGTAACTCCAGTAAATGTAACCAGTTACTCCAGTAAATGTAACTAGTTACTCCAGTAAATGTAACCAGTTACTCCAGTAAATGTAACCAGTAACTCCAGTAAATGTAACCAGTAACTCCAGTAAATGTAACCAGTTACTCCAGTAAATGTAACTAGTTACTCCAGTAAATGTAACCAGTAACTCCAGTAAATGTAACCAGTAACTCCAGTAAATGTAACCAGTTACTCCAGTAAATGTAACCAGTTACTCCAGTAAATGTAACCAGTTACTCCAGTAAATGTAACCAGTAACTCCAGTAAATGTAACCAGTAACTCCAGTAAATGTAACCAGTTACTCCAGTAAATGTAACTAGTTACTCCAGTAAATGTAACCAGTAACTCCAGTAAATGTAACCAGTAACTCCAGTAAATGTAACCAGTTACTCCAGTAAATGTAACCAGTAACTCCAGTAAATGTAACCAGTAACTCCAGTAAATGTAACTAGTTACTCCAGTAAATGTAACCAGTTACTCCAGTAAATGTAACCAGTAACTCCAGTAAATGTAACCAGTAACTCCAGTAAATGTAACCAGTTACTCCAGTAAATGTAACTAGTTACTCCAGTAAATGTAACCAGTAACTCCAGTAAATGTAACCAGTAACTCCAGTAAATGTAACCAGTAACTCCAGTAAATGTAACCAGTTACTCCAGTAAATGTAACTAGTTACTCCAGTAAATGTAACCAGTAACTCCAGTAAATGTAACCAGTAACTCCAGTAAATGTAACCAGTTACTCCAGTAAATGTAACCAGTTACTCCAGTAAATGTAACCAGTAACTCCAGTAAATGTAACCAGTAACTCCAGTAAATGTAACCAGTTACTCCAGTAAATGTAACCAGTAACTCCAGTAAATGTAACTAGTTACTCCAGTAAATGTAACCAGTTACTCCAGTAAATGTAACCAGTAACTCCAGTAAATGTAACTAGTTACTCCAGTAAATGTAACCAGTAACTCCAGTAAATGTAACTAGTTACTCCAGTAAATGTAACCAGTAACTCCAGTAAATGTAACCAGTTACTCCAGTAAATGTAACTAGTTACTCCTGTAAATGTAACCAGTTACTCCTGTAAATGTAACCAGTTACTCCTGTAAATGTAACCAGTTACTCCAGTAAATGTAACCAGTTACTCCAGTAAATGTAACCAGTTACTCCAGTAAATGTAACCAGTTACTCCAGTAAATGTAACTAGTTACTCCTGTAAATGTAACCAGTTACTCCTGTAAATGTAACCAGTTACTCCTGTAAATGTAACCAGTTACTCCTGTAAATGTAACCAGTTACTCCAGTAAATGTAACTAGTTACTCCTGTAAATGTAACCAGTTACTCCTGTAAATGTAACCAGTTACTCCTGTAAATGTAACTAGTTACTCCTGTAAATGTAACCAGTTACTCCAGTAAATGTAACCAGTTACTCCAGTAAATGTAACTAGTTACTCCTGTAAATGTAACTAGTTACTCCTGTAAATGTAACCAGTTACTCCTGTAAATGTAACCAGTTACTCCTGTAAATGTAACCAGTTACTCCAGTAAATGTAACTAGTTACTCCTGTAAATGTAACCAGTTACTCCTGTAAATGTAACCAGTTACTCCTGTAAATGTAACCAGTTACTCCTGTAAATGTAACTAGTTACTCCTGTAAATGTAACCAGTTACTCCAGTAAATGTAACCAGTTACTCCAGTAAATGTAACTAGTTACTCCTGTAAATGTAACTAGTTACTCCTGTAAATGTAACCAGTTACTCCTGTAAATGTAACCAGTTACTCCTGTAAATGTAACCAGTTACTCCAGTAAATGTAACCAGTTACTCCAGTAAATGTAACCAGTTACTCCAGTAAATGTAACCAGTTACTCCGGCTGTCTTTCCATCAGAGTTTTGCTAAATAAACTGATTTAAACAGCCAAAAAAGAAACCAGCTCATCTTAGCGCCAAAACTTTTTATCCAAACGACAGTACTGTCAACGTCTGACAAAATTACGATTTGGTTGATCTGACCAGGAAATGGAAACACGTCTACTTCACTTTTTTGGTGATATTTTAAAAGTTTGCTGAAAACTTGGATGAGAAACATGGCTAATGTTCAGCCAGCGCTAACCGCGCATCACCAAGATGGCGCTGGCTAACCTCATGCTAACATGCTAACGCTGCGTCACAGTCTGCTAAACAGACACAGACCAACAAACCTTCACACACTCAATCTACAGAGACGAGCTGACCGTTGACTGAAGGAAGTTTAACCAACTTCCTGTTACCCTCAAAGTGAAAATCAGTTTGCACATTTCAGCAACAAGGCAGTTCAAATGCTTTACTTCACAAAATTATAAAATCACCAAACAGTCAACAAAACCAGAAACATTCCAATGAGTGCCATCATCAAATTAATCAATTAATGTCAAATATGTTGGTGAATGTTTCATTTATTATGGTAAAAAGCAGCTAGAACAGATTGGCTCTTAGTTAAGATTTAAAGGATCTCAGGGTTTCGACTGTTTTTCAGTTTTCTGGAAGTTTGTTCCAGATTTGTGGAATGCTGCTCCTCCATGTTTGGTTCTGAGGGCCAAATGTAAACATTTTAAATGGATTTAGATTTTAGAACTGAATAAATCTGCATCTGATCCCTGTAGGCCTCAGCGTTGCTCAGCGTTGCTTAATTTTCCCAGCAGCGTCTCTGCGGTCAGAGGCCGAGTTCTTTCTTATCCACATGAAACAGTTGATGATTTACCCAGCATGCATTGGGACACAGAAAGCCATTGTTCCTCGTGACAAAACCAAACATCTCCGATCCAGCTGCGGCCGCGTCACGGCGCCCCGGATCCTCTGAGCTTCCTTTCTGCTCAGAGAACAAACGTCCTGCTCCGAGACGGATGGACGGCGACTCAGCAGAAATGACTCGGCAAAACGTCAAGCTGAAACCTGAGCTGGACAGAGGATCCAAAACTACTCGAGTAAGAGTAAAAATACTTCATGATCAAATTACTCAAGTACAGGAGTAGGAATACTCCTAAAAATATATATTAAAAAACACAGTTACTCCAGTAAATGTAACCAGTTACTCCAGTAAATGTAACTAGTTACTCCAGTAAATGTAACTAGTTACTCCAGTAAATGTAACCAGTTACTCCAGTAAATGTAACCAGTTACTCCAGTAAATGTAACCAGTTACTCCAGTAAATGTAACCAGTTACTCCAGTAAATGTAACCAGTTACTCCAGTAAATGTAACCAGTTACTCCAGCTCTGTGGGCGGTACCTGAAGTCCGGGAACCTTCGGGCCAGATCGACGACCTCCAGCTGAATGCTGGCTGGATCCTGCAGACGGAGAATCTCAGCGACGCTGCAGAGCGTTTCAGAGAGATACGGAGCCGAACCGCAACCCTGAGACACAGCGATGAGTACTGAGTACTACTGACGAGTACTACTGACGAGTACTACTGACGAGTACTACTGACGAGTACTACTGACAAAATACCATGCTACGTGTCTCACCTGCTCTCTGAAGAAGCCGTCCATCTTCTTGGCGTCTTCCACCATCCGTTCGGACCCGGCCACCTGCTGCTGTCGGCTCTTCACCCTGGTCTTCATCGTCTTCTTCATGTACTGAGCGACCAGGTCTTGGTGGAGGTCGCAGACCAGCGGCTGAGAGACGGGGGGGTCAGCTGGACAGGTAGCCAGGCAGACAGGTGTAGGGCGGTGGTGTCTCACCTGTTTGCAGGCTGGTTTCAGGTCCGACAGGTCGGCCAGTTGTTGGCTCAGAAAGCTCAGCAGCTGGTCGACGACAGGAAGTGAGCCGTCCACCCAGGGGGGCGTCCACAGTTGACTTAAGAAGACCTAAACATCAAAACAAAAGAGACGTTTGTCCTGCTAACAGAACAAGATGCTCCACTGAAGGGGAAAATGTTCCACATCATCGGTTATTTCTCATATTTCTGTCACTTTATTCACCTGCAGAACTTCTGCTAGTTGCCATTAGCGATGGCGTTTGCAGTTCTGCGAATGCGTTAATAGAGGAACAAATTATGAATTTAGCACATTATTGTTTTTGCTCATTTTGAAAATGTGTAGCACTTAGCTTCCATTATCTACCATATTAGCTTAGCATCTTTGCATTAGCTTCCTCTACATACCATGTTGTTGTTGCTCTTTAGCATTAGCTTCTGCTAAATGCTGTGTTGGTGTAGCATGTTAGTGGATTTAATGTGCATAATTAGCACCACAGAGTTTTTAGGTGTCTCTGAGCAGAGACAGTGCTGACCTTAATCTTGCCGTGAAGAGGGAAGGTCAAACACTGGTAGCAACAATCCCTGAGAGCAGAGAGCGTATCCAGACATCGGCGCTTCTGCTCTTCAGCTAAACCTTCAGCTTGACCAGATATGTAATCTCTGAGGACAGGAGAGACACTGCTTAGTTATGACAGTTCCCAGAATGCTTTGGGGCAGATTTTCTGCAGCTCTAGTCATGATGCAGGTGTGAGCTCACCTGAGCTGCTGCTCACAGACCAGCGTAGCTTTTAGCACTGGATGCAGGTTGCTGGGATTCACCTTCACCAGGTCCTCCACGCTCTTCCTGTAGCTGCAACACAAACATAAAAGGATGAAATAACCAGAAAAACTGAAGCACAAATGGAAACAATTCCTCCAAATATAGATTTCTTAAATTAGATTTTCCTTCAGAAGTGGTGCGTGGCATAGAGGTAAATGGTTCAATTCCTGACTTGTGCTGAATGTCACTTCCTGTTTGAATGCTGTCAATAAAGACCTCTAATGCCACAAAATCTTAAAAATAAATACATTTTTAGGTACCTTCAATTCATATTTTAACAATATTTGATCAATATTCAAAGTATTTATGTTAAGATTTTGCATAATCTTTGTTCCTAAAGGAAAATATGTTTTCTTAGTCGACATGAAAATCAATACAACAGATGCAAAATAAAAGCTGAGTCGTGAAATTTTCCCATTTTTTAACCATTTCTTTAATTCGTTTCTGCTAACTAGCATGTTAGTTTAACGCCTTAGCATTAACTTATACCATTTAGCATGTTGATAAAGTACTTTAGCATTAGCTTCTGCTAACTAGCATGTTAGTTTAACGCCTTAGCATTAACTTATACCATTTAGCATGTTGATAAAGTACTTTAGCATTAGCTTCTGCTAACTAGCATGTTAGTTTAACGCCTTAGCATTAGGTTATCAGTTAGCATGTTGATAAAGTAGCATTAGCTTCTGCTAACTAGCATGTTAGTTTAACGCCTTAGCGTTAACTTATACCATTTAGCATGTTGGTAAAGTACTTTAGCATTAGCTTCTGCTAACTAGCATGTTAGTTTAACGCCTTAGCATTAGATTATCAGTTAGCATGTAGATAAAGTACTTTAGCATTAGCTTCTGCTAACTAGCATGTTAGTTTAACGCCTTAGCATTAGGTTATCAGTTAGCATGTTGATAAAGTACTTTAGCAATAGCTTCTGCTAACTAGCATGTTAGTTTAACGCCTTAGCATTAACTTATACCATTTAGCATGTTGATAAAGTACTTTAGCATTAGCTTCTGCTAACTAGCATGTTAGTTTAACGCCTTAGCATTAGATTATCAGTTAGCATGTAGATAAAGTACTTTAGCATTAGCTTCTGCTAACTAGCATGTTAGTTTAACGCCTTAGCATTAGGTTATCAGTTAGCATGTAGATAAAGTACTTTAGCAATAGCTTCTGCTAACTAGCATGTTAGTTTAACGCCTTAGCATTAACTTATACCATTTAGCATGTTGATAAAGTACTTTAGCATTAGCTTCTGCTAACTAGCATGTTAGTTTAACGCCGTAGCATTAACTTATACCATTTAGCATGTTGGTAAAGTACTTTAGCATTAGCTTCTGCTAACTAGCATGTTAGTATAACGCCTTAGCATTAGGTTACTAGTTAGCATGCTGATAAAGTAGCATTAGCTTCTGCTAACTAGCATGTTAGTTTAATGCCTTAGCATTAGGTTATCAGTTAGCATGTTGATAAAGTAGCATTAGCTTCTGCTAACTAGCATGTTAGTTTAACGCCTTAGCATTAACTTATACCATTTAGCATGTTGATAAAGTACTTTAGCATTAGCTTCTGCTAACTAGCATGTTAGTTTAACGCCTTAGCATTAACTTATACCATTTAGCATGTTGATAAAGTACTTTAGCATTAGCTTCTGCTAACTAGCATGTTAGTTTAACGCCTTAGCATTAGGTTATCAGTTAGCATGTAGATAAAGTACTTTAGCATTAGCTTCTGCTAACTAGCATGTTAGTTTAACGCCTTAGCATTAGGTTATCAGTTAGCATGTTGATAAAGTACTTTAGCAATAGCTTCTGCTAACTAGCATGTTAGTTTAACGCCTTAGCATTAACTTATACCATTTAGCATGTTGATAAAGTACTTTAGCATTAGCTTCTGCTAACTAGCATGTTAGTTTAACGCCTTAGCATTAGATTATCAGTTAGCATGTAGATAAAGTACTTTAGCATTAGCTTCTGCTAACTAGCATGTTAGTTTAACGCCTTAGCATTAGGTTATCAGTTAGCATGTAGATAAAGTACTTTAGCAATAGCTTCTGCTAACTAGCATGTTAGTTTAACGCCTTAGCATTAACTTATACCATTTAGCATGTTGATAAAGTACTTTAGCATTAGCTTCTGCTAACTAGCATGTTAGTTTAACGCCTTAGCATTAACTTATACCATTTAGCATGTTGGTAAAGTACTTTAGCATTAGCTTCTGCTAACTAGCATGTTAGTATAACGCCTTAGCATTAGGTTACTAGTTAGCATGTTGATAAAGTAGCATTAGCTTCTGCTAACTAGCATGTTAGTTTAATGCCTTAGCATTAGGTTATCAGTTAGCATGTTGATAAAGTAGCATTAGCTTCTGCTAACTAGCATGTTAGTTTAACGCCTTAGCATTAGGTTATCAGTTAGCATGTTGATAAAGTAGCATTAGCTTCTGCTAACTAGCATGTTAGTTTAACGCCTTAGCATTAGGTTATCAGTTAGCATGTTGATAAAGTAGCATTAGCTTCTGCTAACTAGCATGTTAGTTTAACGCCTTAGCATTAGGTTATCAGTTAGCATGTTGATAAAGTACTTTAGCATTAGCTTCTGCTAAATAGCATGTTAGTTTAACGCCTTAGCGTTAACTTATACCATTTAGCATGTTGGTAAAGTACTTTAGCATTAGCTTCTGCTAACTAGCATGTTAGTTTAACGCCTTAGCATTAGGTTATCAGTTAGCATGTTGATAAAGTACTTTAGCATTAGCTTCTGCTAAATCAAAGTCTGCATGAATGAATAAAGGAAAGACAATGAACCTTTTACTTTTTAGTGAAACAGTACAGCTGTGACCTGATTGGTTATTGTGTTCAGTGGGCGTGGCTTACCTGCTGAGAAAGTTCTCCAGGTGAATCGTCAGCCTCTGCGCCTTGTTCTGGTCTTTGATGGCACAGCTGAACTCAGTCAGGGAACTGTTCACCACCTGCAGACAGGAAGCTTCGTCAGAAACGGATGGTTAAAGCCCAGCAGCGCTACCTGTCCCTGCGCTCACCTGGATGACATCGATGGCCAGCGGACTGAAGTAGTAGCAGTCGATCAGTTCGGGTGTTTTTTCACTCAGCCAGCTCTCCTCCTCCTTCTTCAGAGCGGTGCTGAGCCACAGCTTCACCTTTTCCTGAAATGACGACGGCTCAGTGAGCTGAAGCCTGCTGGCGGTCCGCCGCCGACACCTTTACCTGTCTGTGGCTCACCTGTCTGTGTGGCTCACCTGTCTGTGTGGCTCACCTGTCTGTGTGGCTCACCTGTCTGTGGCTCACCTGTCTGTGGCTCACCTGTCTGTGTGGCTCACCTGTCTGTGGGGCTCACCTGTCTGTAGCTCACCTGTCTGTGGCTCACCTGTCTGTGTGGCTCACCTGTCTGTGGCTCACCTGTCTGTGGCTCACCTGTCTGTGTGGCTCACCTGTCTGTGTGGCTCACCTGTCTGTGGGGCTCACCTGTCTGTGGCTCACCTGTCTGTGTGGCTCACCTGTCTGTGGCTCACCTGTCTGTGGCTCACCTGTCTGTGTGGCTCACCTGTCTGTGGGGCTCACCTGTCTGTGGCTCACCTGTCTGTGTGGCTCACCTGTCTGTGTGGCTCACCTGTCTGTGGGGCTCACCTGTCTGTAGCTCACCTGTCTGTGGCTCACCTGTCTGTGGGGCTCACCTGTCTGTGGCTCACCTGTCTGTGGCTCACCTGTCTGTGTGGCTCACCTGTCTGTGTGGCTCACCTGTCTGTAGCTCACCTGTCTGTGGCTCACCTGTCTGTGTGGCTCACCTGTCTGTGGGGCTCACCTGTCTGTGGCTCACCTGTCTGTAGCTCACCTGTCTGTGGCTCACCTGTCTGTGTGGCTCACCTGTCTGTGGGGCTCACCTGTCTGTGGCTCACCTGTCTGTGTGGCTCACCTGTCTGTGTGGCTCACCTGTCTGTGTGGCTCACCTGTCTGTGGGGCTCACCTGTCTGTAGCTCACCTGTCTGTGGCTCACCTGTCTGTGGGGCTCACCTGTCTGTGGCTCACCTGTCTGTGGCTCACCTGTCTGTGGCTCACCTGTCTGTGTGGCTCACCTGTCTGTGTGGCTCACCTGTCTGTAGCTCACCTGTCTGTAGCTCACCTGTCTGTAGCTCACCTGTCGGTAGCTCACCTGTCTGTGGCTCACCTGTCTGTGTGGCTCACCTGTCTGTGTGGCTCACCTGTCTGTAGCTCACCTGTCTGTGGGGCTCACCTGTCTGTGGGGCTCACCTGTCTGTGTGGCTCACCTGTCTGTGGCTCACCTGTCTGTGGCTCACCTGTCTGTGGCTCACCTGTCTGTGTGGCTCACCTGTCTGTGTGGCTCACCTGTCTGTAGCTCACCTGTCTGTAGCTCACCTGTCTGTAGCTCACCTGTCTGTGGCTCACCTGTCTGTGTGGCTCACCTGTCTGTGTGGCTCACCTGTCTGTAGCTCACCTGTCTGTAGCTCACCTGTCTGTGGGGCTCACCTGTCTGTGGGGCTCACCTGTCTGTGTGGCTCACCTGTCTGTGTGGCTCACCTGTCTGTAGCTCACCTGTCTGTGGCTCACCTGTCTGTGGCTCAGGTACTGTTCTTCCAGACGGCCCAGGGTGTCCGGCTGCAGCAGAGAACCCAGACAGGCCGTCTTGATCCCGTCCAGCTCTTTGTGTTTCAGGATTTCACTGCAGGATCCAAAATAAACTCATTAAGATAAAACTTCTGCAGAAAAACATTTAAACATTTTGGGTTTGTTGCTTCCCATAGAAAGTTTTTCTTGCTCAGAGCTTCTGGTTTTACTGTTTCCCTGGATGAGGCATCGACAGAGCTAAAGCTACTGATAAGTGGAGCTAATTTTTAGCACAAAGTGTTTTGCTAACTTCTGAACACATAGCGCAGTTAGCTTCTGCTTCCAGATCAGTTATAAATTATAAATTTCATGGCTGCAGTGGTGGGCACACTTCTGCTAATGTGAGTAGAGCTAATTTTTGGTTTAGCTCATTAATTTTCTGCTATCTTTGAAAACATTTAGCACTGGGGAGGCTAACTAACTTAGCTTCTCCTAAATTAGTTTTACCACAACTTCTTGCCATGGATGGGACGTTGTCCTCGTGGACTGCGTCCCTCCAGGACAGAAAACTAATCGGCTCTGTGGTGGTGGGAACCCGTCTGCTAAATACGCTAAGGCGCTAATAGCAATGGCTAATATTTTGTTTAGCTCTTTTGATAACTTTGAAAACGTTTAACACACTTACCTTCCCATAATTTAATTTTTCCAGTTAAATTTTAAAGTGCTAATTTACTTGGCTGTCCTGTAAACTTTAAGTTTGCTATATAACTTCATGTTACTTAGCAATTTACTTTTATTCAGGACTAGAACAGTTTAAAATCTCCTGCATGCTTTCTGTCGTTAGTTAGGCTGAATTAGTTTAATAATTGACATGAACTGTTTGTTTTTCACTTTAAGAGCCTGAAAATATCGCCCTGCACTTTAAAAATCATCAAGCAGGGAAATTTCCTGAGCCAAAGAGAGGAAGTTATAAATAAGTTAATTTAAGACCAAGTACCAAGGTCCTGTGAAGCAGGAAGGCCGTGCCCACGGAGAGCGGAGTGACTCACGGCAAAACAAATCCAATCCTGACAGAAATCAGGATGTTTACGACCGAATGGGATCCACACTGACGGCCAGCAAACAACCTGCTAGCCACCAAACGCTCCAAAATAAACCAGGGAACCGAGATCCAGAAGGTTCCTGAACTTGTTATGATCGCAGTCAGATGATGCAACATGTGAACCGAACAAACTGGTTTATTCTTCATGCAGCTTTATAGAGAAGAGCCTGGGGATGTTTATAACTACATCCAGTTCAACTCATGATACCAAGAAAGGAAATGACTACCAGCACCAAGAACCAGTGAAGGAAACGACACAGGAACCTCTGAAGGCACTGAGCTCAACCTCCCGGATAAATTCTGGTTCCTTCATAACCTTTCAGTTCGGTTATGTTTCACATCCGTGTTAAAACTTTGGGTTTTGACTTTAAGATTTTCTGTTTAGCGAACTATTGTTTTTGATTAGCATTTTCGGGTTAGCACAGCTACTGATGTAGTTACAATACGAAGAGAAACAAATGAAGCCGTTTGAAGGCGACAGCGTGAACGGTTGCCATGGAAACTGACTCAGGATAGTAGTGGTTGACCCAGAACAGCAGGTAGCTGCAGTCGTCCAGGTCCAGCTCGGAGGAGCAGAGCTGGGCCAGGCGGGCGGCGAAGGCCTGGTGGTAGAGTCCGCCGTAGATGTTCAGGATGTCCATCCTGGACGGGTAGCAGTGCCTCACCGCCTCCGCCACCGTCAGCAGGTCCTCCTTCACACGCTTCCCCAGGCGGCACACCTGGACAGGTGAAACACAGCAGAGAGGATCAGTCAGGCTGCTGCTGCTGTCCGTCCATCCATCCATCCTCACCTGTCTCTTGGTGACGGAGGACAGCTGTCCAGTGTCTCCTGTCTCGTTCTCTTCTGCGTCCTTCAGTTGTTTTTCCACCATTTTCTGCAGCAGCAGGTTGTGCATCCTCAGCCACCTCAGCGGTCGCCAGACGGGGGCGCTGTCCGCAGGACGCTCTGTCCAGCGCTGGTCCTGCGTCTCCTGCTGCAGGATGGTGTCCACGGCGCTCCTCAGGACGTCCGGCCGTCCAGCGGGGGTCGCCGTGGCAACGAAGCTGCTGTGGACGGCCATCCAGACCTGGACGCTCAGAGACTCAAAGTCCTTCAGTAGCCGGTCCTCCTCTTCCTCACTGCGGCCGTCCTGGGTGAAGAGCTCTTCCTCCCTGAGGATCAGCTTCCTGCTGAGGTCATCCAGCCGCTCTTCCTCCTGCTGCTCCTCTTCCTCCTCCTCATGCCCGCCGTCCGGCTGGTCGTCTGCAGGAAGCGACACGGAGACACAGAAAGCTGCAGCTCTTCCATCTAAATGATTTAACTAGACCTTCGTCCTAAGAGACGACGGCGTGTTGCACCCAGGGGAGAAATGGACGAGCCCAAACCTCTGAAATTTTATTAAATAATAAAAAAGGACATTTCTGACTTTTCAAAGTCAAACATTTGCTGGGAAAAAAGTCAGATATTTTCTAGAAAAAAAAGTGTTTCTAAACTTAGAAAATTTCCAAAACTGAAAATGTTTCTACTTTTGAAATTCAGAAAATTACAGGTTTTCTCTAAAAAAAAAATTTAAAAAAATCCAGATTTTTCTTTAGAAAATTAGCAACTTCTCACATTCAAAGGTTTCCTTGTTTTTTTCCTCTGTCACATTTTAGACTTTTTAAAGACAGAAAGTTCTTGGATTTTAGAATTTTTTCAGATTGATCTCAAAATTTCTAATTTTTTTTCTAGAAATTTTCAAAGTGAGACTTTTTTCCCAGAGAATCTCTCTTTTAAACCTCTCAGGGTTTTTCCTCCTCTTTTTGCGGCTCTGGTCTGCAGGTTCTGACCTCCATGCTGGTTCTTATGTTTGCGGTGTCTCCAGATCTTTGCGGGGATCTTCATCTTGGGGAGTCTCATCCGGGCTCCTCCGGGGTTCTCATCGGCGCCCCCTGCTGTACATCAGGGAAACACCAGTTACAATCTGGAAACACGTTCCTCTCTCTAACTTAATAAACAGAAAAGTCATTTTTATACATTTTTAATTAATTATTGTTAGAAATTATTATTACGAGCCCATGAAAATAAAATAAATACATTTAAGGAAACATAATAACATAGCATTTGCTGGCTGTGTTATGTGAAATTAATTCAATTTCACAAAATAATTGTCTTTTTTTATCAATTATAATAATTAGATCATTATTATGACCTCCTGAATATAAAAATGAATTCGTCAAAATACTAAAACCTAGCCTTTTCTGGCTAGGTTTTAATTTAATACATATAACATTTCCATATTGCATCTCTATTCATAAATATCGGAATTATTATTCTAGCAGTTGTGTTTCAAAAACCATATTTTAGATTGAAAGAAAAAATCAATAAAAATGTTAAAAAATAATAATTCTGCATTTGTTAGTTTGAGCTTCATTTAATTTATTAATTCACACATGCAATGTTATAATTATTAAGACAGTGGATAGTTTAAATAATATATCAGTTACAAATCAAAGTAAAGTAAAAAGAAATGCGTTAATTTTCCTCTTTCTTCTGTGCTTAAAGGTTCAATATTCAGTTCTCGTTCATAATAAAACAAATAAAAACTATTTACCCAGAATTCCTGTTAAATATTTCAGTTCAAGCCAAGTAAATAAAGACTAGCCAACAATAAAACGGAGAATAACAGATTACAGCATCGTATTCGGAGACCAGATTACAGCCTATAGAACCAGTTCGGAACCAGTTCGGATCCAGTTCTCATCTTAAAACGACAGAAACCTCCAGACAGACATTTCTGTGGTGAAAACCGGGCCCGTTCGGGGTCTGCTCGCTGAAATCTGATTGAAAAGTTTCGATGAAGAGGAGTTAGAACCGCCCCACCTTCATCATCTCCCGCACAGATTCATCCCACAAACACACCATCAGAACCTCCAGAACCCAAAACCCAGTAAAGTTGGAGCGTAGCTCCGCCATACCTCCTCTCATCTCCCCGAGCGGACCAGTTCTCCGCCGGACGGGTCCGGAGAACAAGGGCGGGGTTAACGTCGGTGAGGGCGGGGTACGGAGGAGTTATTCATTGCCATCATTTTCTGTTCCAACTGCGATGCATTAAAACTGGCATTTATTATATAAATGTTTTTTTCATGAACACAAATAAGAGACCCGGAAGTGACAGAAGCAGACAAATGAGAGATTTCCTGTTTCAGTGTGACGCTGATGAAGCGGCTCTGCAGCGATGCGTTAAAAGTAAAAAGCTAAAATCTGCTCTCACCCTGTTTGTTCAGCATGCAGACGCAGAAGAGGCTCCACGCGTCCGGAACCAGAACCATGGTTCCCGTTCGGCTCCACAGGCTCGGTCCAGATCAGACAGTGAGCATCTCTGGTCCCAAACACTTTCAGTTTCCTTTAGATCCGCATCATGACAAAACCTAAGCCCTCTTCATCCTCCTCATCCTCCAGAGGAAGGCTACCATCACTCATCACAAATGCGGCACAACCAGAAGTCAGTTCAGTCCAGATGTTTTCCTCTCAGCTGTTTGAGTGATCAATAATCAGCTGATTATTAACTAATAATCAGCTTATTATTAACTGATAATTAACTGATAATCAGCTGATTATTAACTGATTATTAACTAATAATCAGCTTATTATTAACTGATAATTAACTAATAATCAGCTGATTATTAACTGATAATGATCTGATTATTGACTGATAATCAGCTGATTATTAACTGATAATCAGCTGATTATTGACTGATAATCAGCTGATGAGCGGATCAATGATGTTTTCAGGTTCAGCTCCTTTCAGCCAAGGCCGCCTGACCTTCACTCTGATGCCCTCTGGTGGTCATTCATAGAAATACTGCAGCTTCCAGTATTACAGGTGCATAATAATAATAATAATAATAATAATAATAATAATAATAATAATAATAGCATATTAAACAAAATTAATACTAATAAAAGGCAATTAGCAATAATTATTAATAATTATCACTATTTTAGAGATTAATTGCTAATTAGTCGCAATCAATAAATAATACTATTGTAATTGATAATAATAATAATAATAATAATAATAATAATAATAATAATAATACCCTGCTTGCTCTTCAGGCTCCTCCACATGTTCTCAGGTTCAGATCCGGTTCTGGTTCTGCTGCAGAGATCAGATCAGATCAGATATTGAATCTGTTTCCATGGAGATGGATCTGATCTGGTTGATCCTCTCTAACCATCCTAATAGGATCAGCCTCCATGCTTATGACGTCACAGCCGGATCTGGGCGTTTTCACTTGAATACAGCGTTTTAGAAACAGGAGCAGAAAAACAGAGAAAATACCTGATCAGATGGAAAACCGAGGATCCAGCAGCTGATCTGCTTCCTGCCTGAAACCTCCTCAGCATCTCAACCAGACCGAAACACTTTCACTTTCACCCACTGCATCATCATCCTCATCCTCTTTCCATCCACATCAGTCAGGCTGAGCTGCAGAGGAGTTCATCCATTCATTTAGTGTTTACCTGATTCAATGGTGTGACTATTTTCAGTCATCAAAAATCATCAAAAAGTATTAATTTCATTAAAAACGTCACATCATTTCATTAAATATCATATATGATATAAATATAAAGCAAGAACTGAAACATTTAATCCATCAAACGTTATTAAATAGTTTAAACATCTGAATAAATTTTCATCGACATCTTCCAGTGACTAATCACTAATGGGGTTGGAGGATGTAGTGACGGTAAACTACCAGCAGAGGTCAGTGTAGCGCAGAGGTCACCTCTTTGTGTTCGGAGAGAAAATGGATCCGAGCCTCAAGTTTAACGTTAAGCCCTCAATGATGACGTTAAGCTTTGATCCAGTCATTATTTTATCCGGGTCAAGGTTCTCCAGGCTTTCTCTGAAGGTTTTATGGGGAAGGTATGTCTTTTTTTTTTTTTTTTTTTTTACTGAAATACGTCCTCTCATAGCAGCATGAACACAGGATCAGGTTCTCTCAGGATGTTTTCCCCGGTAGATTCGGTTCGATTTGGAACCAAAACTTAAACATTTGTTCCGTTTCCAGCTACTGTGGTTCTGTTTCTCATGGATTTTAGTGGTTGGAGGATTTCTCTTCAGTCTTTGGCTAAACCTCACAGGTTATTTCCTCCGGTAGCGCTAGGTTAACTCGTTTGTTTTGGTTGAATTTACCCAGAATGCCATGCGCTGCAGTCCACTTCCTGCTTTTGGAGCGGCCTCCGCTCACGGCAATATAACCGAACCTGAGCTCACTTTAACCGAACCCAGATCGAGGTTTGTAGGTTCAGAGTTCACTTTCTTAATGTTCTGATTATATATATTTGTTCTCTCTTTGAGAAACTTTCTTGTTTTTAACAGTTGATGTCTCTTTAAAATGTGAAATTGAGTGATCGTAACTCTTTACTAGAAATATTCTTGTTTGTGTTTTGTATCACTTAACTAGAAAATTTGTCATTTTAACGAGCTTTATGACATCAAAGTTTCTCGTTATGAGATATAAAAGTAATTTAGTTACAAAAAACATTTTTGTTTTAACAAATTTTATATCTCCTAGAGAAACTTTTTGTTGAAAGCGATATGACTCTAAACGTTAAAGGGTCTCATCATGACATAAAATTTGTCTTGTTGCCAAAAACTGAGTTTTATATTTCTTGTTAAAACAAAGTTTTTCTTTTTAGTGAGTTTTTTTTGTTGCAACAAATCTCTTCTCCTTGAGAAACTTTCTAATTTTGTATTGTAAAAACAATAGAAATTTTAATGAGTTTTATGTCTTTATACCGTCATGAAGGTTTCTCATTATGAGAAAAAACTCTAGTTATGAAAAACTGTTTTAACAAGAAAAATTCTGCTTACAGGCAGAACTTTTTATTTTAAATAAGATACAAAAAATAACTTGTCTTGTTTTAATGAGTTTTACATCTTACAACAAGAAAAATTCTCCTTAAGTTTATTTCTCATTATTATATAAAAGTTTCTCGTTTTAAGTTTTGTGTCTCTGAAACAACAAAAATTTTCATCTTAACTTGTTTTATTTTTTTAGAATGAAAAACCCAAATCAAAACCTTGGAAGACTTTCAGGTCATCAGAAGAAAAGTTTAAAAAATAACCTGGAACTTTTTCCTGTTTGGGGGAAAAAATGATGAAGAGGATCAGAACTGAAGCTTCAGACAAACAACAAACAGACACTCCTTCATGCAAATGCTGCAGAGTCAAATCAGGACTTCATGCAAAGCACACACACACACACACACACACACACACACACACACACCCTCTCCCTCTCTTTCAGAGCCACATGAGGCAGGCCCCAGAGCAGCAGCAACAGGTGTGTGTCTGATCTCCTGTGGATTTTTGCAGCTTCAGCTTCATTTCCAGTTTTTTCCTGCGGATCAAAGATCAAACGGTGAGACTCTTTTTTTTTCTTCATTTTCACTCATAAAATGTTTAAAAACAGAAATAATGCTGAGATCTGTAACCCATCAGGGGTTTTGGTTTGTTTTCTGTGCATGTGATAATGTTGATGAAGTAACTTTAACCTGCAGAAACTTCAGATTATCAGTATTTCTGAGCCGTTGCCATGGCAACCCGGTTTGGCGGCCCGGTTCTGCAGGTCTGGTGGAAAAAGCGGCGTAATACTGGCGCTGAATAATCCAGGAGTTTCCACAGGTTTAGCTTACCTGCTGAATCTGGTCTCACCTGTCCGATCCGCCCGCTCTCCTTTTCCCTTCCGGCTGGAGGCGTAGCGCCGCCCCCTGCTGGCGGAACACACGCCGTGCAGCTGTTCGGCTCGGGCTCCGCTCCAGGAAAATATTCAAATTTCAGACTGGTGAAAGAAAGCTTCTGTGCTCGCTGCCAAGAATCAAATGTTTCATTAAGTAGAGACGAACTGCCGGTCCAACGGAACCACTGAAAGAACCCAGAAATCCAGCTAGAGGGACTTTTATGGAGCTACAATAAGGTCATGAAATTTGTTCAGAAGAAAACAAGTTTGAAACTAAAAAAAAATAATCTGAAAATGAAAAAACAAAAACTGAATTTGTAAAGTAATTTTAAATATTTGTTTTAGTTTCACATCCTTATTTTTCAGTCTAAAATCTTTATTTTCAGTTTATTTTTTCAGTTTCAAATTGTTTCACAATTATTTTTCAGTTTCATTCCAGTTTGAAATATTTTTTCAGTTCCAATTATTTTTCAGTTCTTTTTTTTTTAGTTCTATTCTCTCCCCCCCGCCCCCCCGAGTTTCAAAATAAATTGTCATTTTCATTTTTTTCCCTTTGCGGCCCTAATTTAGCTCCGTACTTTTCCTCTCCTGTGGGTTCTGATTCTGAGGAACCAGTGAGAACTTGAGTGGCTGTTTTCATGCGTTTTTACAAACAGAAACAGCCACTCAACAGACACAACGTGTCTGTGTGTGTGTTTTTGTGCAGACACACAAGAACACACACACACCGCCTGTCTCAATACACTCCGCACTTTTCAGATTTTTAACTGTAACCAGCCGACCAGTTTCTGGTTGGAATGTGCTGAATGTTTAAGTGGTGTGTGAATACGTTGGCGAAGGACAATCTGAACATCCTGTTTCCTTCTCATCATCCTCAGCTTCCTGAACTCTGATTGGCTGAGATGACCAACCAGGTGATGAACACCTGTGACTCGGCAGTGGGCGGAGCTCCACCAGAGGAAGCAGCTTCTCTACAGGTGAGCGACACTGATGGAGGCTGTGGGTTCAAATCCCACATGAGCCCAGAGTAAACCTGCACAGGAACCAATCAGAAAGAGCCATGCTCAAAGACCATCTATTGTGAGGAGGTCCCACTCTGACCTGAAACACAACAGCAGGTTTTCTGGCCTTTCTTCCCTTTTTCAGATCCAACAGATTCATCCAGGCAATAAAAAAAACAGTTTAAAGACCAATTAAAGGAAACACATAAAGCTGTAATTATGTTATTTAACAAATTTCTGGACACCTGAATGTTTTTTAGAACCTGAACTTTTGTATGGAAGCATTTTACTGCCGCATCTTAACCAGAAACTTTGTTAAAAAGACAAAACTCTAAGGAGATTTAAAACTCGTTCAAACAAGCAAGTTCTTCATTTTAATGAAATTTATGCTTCGTTATATTATGAAAGTTTATTTTTCCTAATTCCATACCTCGTTAAACGTTTTAATGAATTTTATGCTTTGTCGTAACGTGACAGTTTCCCGCTCTAACGAGACGCTGCTGCTGAATTTACTTCCTGCTCTGGCTGCGTTCTGATTGGCCGGCTCTCCCTCAGGTGTTTCCGGACTCTACTGAGCGCGCTCCAAAGCTCTGCCGGCGTCTGCCCTCCATCGTGGTGGAACCCAGCGACGCAGACCAGGTGGAGAGCGGCGAGCTCCGCTGGCCTCCTGATGATGTCAGCAATGATGTCACACAGCGCCACCAGCAGGCGGCAGGTGAGGTCGCAACCCGTCACTTTACCCCTCGTCCGTGACCTCATTGACGTCAGCAGGTGGTTTCTGCCCAGGGCGACCCATGGAGGGGGCGGAGCCTCCGGAGCTGGTGATGGGCGGAGTCTGACAGCTCCAGTTTTACCCAGGTGAAGAGGCGGAGCTAACACACCTGAGATGATTGGACGGCTGACCTCTGAGGACTCATGATAAAAAAAAACTTTTGATGTATTCATTTATTTTTATTGGTATTTTTTGAAGAAACATCTCCTGATTTATTCTAAATCGTGTTTTTCACAGATCAATAAATAGTTTGATGAACTCTGGGCTTTTATTTTGAAATACCAAAACAAAGCCTTAAATGTTCTACAAAACGTTGGAGCTGCAGGTATTCTTTTTCTGTAAGAACATTTTGAGTTATTTATTGGTTTTCTGGCCTTTCCTTTTTCAGATCCAACAGATTCTGAATGTAAAATAATTTTTCCTCTGGTTGATTTTAAATAAGTTTATTTTGTTTTTTCTTCACGTTTCCTGGTTTCCATCCTCAGTCTAATCAGCTGCTGTTTCTGTTCCCCAGAGATCTTCTCCTGAGCTGCAACCCAAAATTATTTCAGCTGAATTCAGGCCTGATTAAAACGCCATTGTTTTTGTTTTTTTAAGTGTTTTTAAAACCCTCCCAACAGGGGGCGACATTTTTCTGATTTACCTGAACAAGTCTCCCTGGGGGCAACTGCAGGTTTTATGTTTTATTAATTTTTGACATATTTCTATGATGGCGTATGAGGGCCGTGTAATAAAAAATTAAATTAGTAAATTTCAGCCAAAAAATTCAGAAATTTTCTTGAAATTTCTGAGTATGAAAAATAAAACAATTTGACTTTTGGAAATTTTGTGTTTTAAACATCACATTTTTTTCAAGTAATTTTCTGAGATTGATAACAAAAAAATTCTGATTTTTTTTTCTAGCAAATTTTCAACTTTTGAAATTCCAAGTTGAAAATTTGTGACTTTTCAAACTAAAATTTTCCTTTTTGAAAGAAATTAATCTCAAAATTTGAGTTTTTTTGGTGGAATTTTACCGTTGTATATTTCTCTTCGTATTCTTTGAATTTTTAGAAAACGTTTTCATCTCACATCAGGTTTGTAATGATCTTGTTTTTCCGGCTCTCGCTGTTTAAAATTCTTGACCACTGATGACCTTTTTCTTAAGTTAAGTTTTTTGGATGTTTTCTTGGTGTTTTTGGTTTCTGGGTTTGTTCTGTTTTCGACGGCGTTCTGGAATAACAAACGTCTCCCTGCAGTTCACCAACAGAGTGCATGGAGTCAGTTTATTACAAATGACAGAATGATACAAAGAAATGATGATAAACAAAAGAGTTCAGATGTGTGGAAATCCTTTGAAAATATGAAACATTTGTTAGTAACGCATGTCCGTCTGCAGCACCATAATCTGATCAGATGCATAAAAAATGAGAAACAGAGCAGATGTTTGCTGTTCCTACTCAGCTGCATGCACTGCAACAAAACACAGAGCGCATGGAGTCCAGACCACCAATCAGCTGCAGCGCCGCCCAGTCAGGATTGCGTAAATAAAACCTTCTCCAAACAATCAGCATGAAGGATAAATAAAAGCTCCACCTGTTTTCTCCAGGTGTTTGTTCATCTGATGGAAAAAGTGCACATTTGGTGATTTAGCATCGAAACCTCACCTGCCTCAAGCTGCAGGAAACATGCACTTTATAATAAAGGTTTGCCATATCTGGTTCCTCCAGCCCAACACTTCAAGTCCACAGGTCAGTGAAACTATGGAGGCCCGTATGTGCCACTAGAGAGGAAGGAATAATCGCAAAATGGATCATAACTTTTAGAAGTTGCAATTAATCAAGGTCATAACTTAGATGTTTTATAGGATGCAAGATCAGAAATATGACTTTAAAGTCATAACTGTGGTAGAAAGTTTTAAAAAAGTCTAAATGATAATAATTGGATATAAATATGAGATACAAAGTTAGAAATATGAGCACTAGTGTAATAATTTAGACTTTCAGTCATAATATGAAAAAAGTCATGGTTACTTTTGAAGTTGTCATCAGATTCAAAGTCCTAATTTAGACTTTAAATCTGACATTAAAAGTCTAAATTCTGAAACTTTCCATCAAATATTTAAACTTCAAAGTAAAAATCAAAACTTTGTCATATCTATGGCAAGCCATGTAGCATTTTATTTCTCTAAAGTGGTTTTATAGGTTTCCATAGAGAATCCTTCATCTCTGCTGGAGATTGAATCGTGTTTTTGTACAAAACAATCACCAGAGTGAAGTTAGCCTAGCTTAGCGCTTACAGTGGAAACAGATGCCTGTCTAGGTCAGTCAACACAGAAATATCAGGTTACTATGAGATACCAAAAACCAAGAAATAATTTGGGTTATTTAACCTGCCATAAGGAAGAAAATGGGCTTAAATGCTCAAAGTCATATTTTCACAATTTTTTTCATAAATGTTTAATGTCAGTTTCAAAATATTTAGTTAGCAAGCTAAATATTTACCTTGCTCCAAACTCCATATTTACTTAAAACTAAATATTTAGCTTGCCAGCTAAAGATTTGGTTTTAAACTATAACTTTTAATAATTAACCCCAATTTCCTACTCTTATGACAGGATAATTCTGGGCTGTGTAACCTAATAAACACCACGATATATTCAACTGTCTCATATTTATCTAGTTGCTGAATAATAAAACCTTCCAAAAATGCCGCAGCAGTAAACAAAAACAATAAACAAAGTCAGTGCTGGAGTTCCCCAGAGCTCAATCATCGAGTCTCTGTTTGTCTCAGTGTTTGTAGATAAAAATAAGTCAGTAAGCATGAGCTTCTACTGAACTGTTTTTGGTTTAAATAACATTTCATTGTTTTACTAAATGAAACAAAAACTTTTTTGGTTAAATGATGAAGCCAGTTGGATAGGAAAGTAAAAGTTTGTTTGAAAGTGAATGAAAGCCAAGCACGGCGTCAGGTTTGCATTCCCACCGTTTGCTAAGCTAGGCTAATGAAGCCGAGAGTTAACAGCTTCGTTCATTTATCTGAAAATGAACCGGATCATTTCACTGCCTGTACAGTCCTCTACATATGAACGTCACAGCTGCTTTAACACAAAGACGGAGGAAAAACACAAACATTAGCCCAGCACACAGCAACAACAGCACAGCTAGCAGCTAGCAGCTAACGGACAAACAAAAACAAACTCACACATGGATCCGGCGGGTGGCCCTCCCACCGCGTAAAGCTCCAAATACTCTGTCATACAGCACTTCTCTAAAACTGAGACAGACATCAGATTTCTACAGACCTGGGAGTTGGAAACAACCTAGAGACTGACAGACTGAACCAGGCCAGTTCATCTGGGTTTAGTTCCTCATGAATAAAGAGGAACTAAACCCATAATCAACTGTTTTCATTTAATTTGTCTAGTTTTGTCCTTAAGGTTGATAACTTTGTTTCTGTGTAAAATGAGACATTTTAGTGTAAATTTGTTTAATTCTGCAATATTTAGCCTAGAGCCATTTCAGTGCTGCCCTCTTATGGTTGAAATGGGGGTACTGCAGATGTATTTTCCTATTGGTTCCAGCTTGGTTCATGTCTACGTCACACAGCCCTGCGTTCAGGGATAAAACCATAAAACCATCTCACTCTGACAGCAGCTGGTGTTTTCACGTCACAATAAAAGTCTCCAATAAAGAAGAAAAAGTCGCTAGTCACTGTAAAAAAAAAAAAAGAAAGAAAGAAAGTCGCTGGGTTGGAAGCTAGTCGCTTTTTTGTAAAAAGTTGCAAGTTTGGTCTGTTGATTTTTGGGGAAAAAAGGCATTAAATTTGTTGCTAGAAGCTTTTTTTGGAAAAAGTTGCTAGATTTGTCGGTAGTTACTGTTGTTAAAAAAAAGTCACTAACTATAGCAGCTATTACTAAGCTGACAACAGGGCCACAGCCATCGCCACAGCCCCGCTTTACCCGCTCTGCTCATTCACACGCTTAGCCACGCCCCTAACTGTGTTCTGGCTCCGCCCAGAATTTTGAGATTTTTGGGCGGCGGGCTTTGCTTCCACAGCGGGTTGAGTTACACTTTAAGAAGTTCTCAGGTCTTTTTAATAAGCTTTACTTTTCATCTGTCAGACTGATTCATTCCTTTAGAGAGGCGATGCGTTCGAGGACCAGTCGGAGTCGTTAAGCTTTCTCTCATGCAGACATTCCAGTTATTTCACAGAGTCTCTCCCACATTCAACACTCGCAACATTCAGCAGAAGCAGCACAATCCCAGCGAGATGGAGCAGGCGGAGAGCCTGGCTGTCGTCGGTCAGGCAGCAGAACATTCAGCAGGTGTTCTACTGGACCCGGTCCATGAAGTGTGGAAGCAGCGTGGGACCCATCTGACGGGCAGAAAGGTAAAACCTTATAAAGATACACAGAATGCTATTAGGATGTTTCTATCCTCTGTTCAAATGCAACACAACAGATCGTCAAAGCACAAAGTTATTAATACACTTCTGTACAGTTCTGTCCGCAGAACGCCGTGGTGAGAGCAGCTGTGTTGACTAAGTTTGGTTGAGCTTGTACGACGAGAAAGCAGCTCTACGAAGATACACTGTGGCCAATCACGATGTTCTGATGAAATCACTGGGCACAGATGGGTGCTTTGTTCTGGACAGGTTCAGCGCATCCACACCACGCCGGTCCAAACACAGCGCCCAGCGGGACTCCGTCTCACACCGCAGTGGCGTGGATGCATGACGTCTGTCCCGATGTGCTACGGTTGCCCGCTCAGGGCGCGTGGTGGGACCCATCAGGCCCACGAGGCGGTCGCTTGGTGCTTTCGTTGGCGTTGGAGGTTCGGGTTCTGGTAGCGGGTTTCTTCTCCTTGGTGGTTTGGCGAGTTTGAGTCAGAGACGGCATTGTGATGGCGGCCGCCTGAAGACCCCCACCAGGCTCCACGATGGTGTTTATGACTGCAAGACAGAAAACACAAAACACAGCATTTAAAAAAACAAGCTGAATATCCAAGGCAGAAAAATGCATTTAAACTGTCAGTCTGTGTGATGTTAGGTCCAATATTAAATAAATGCAGAGAAGGAAAGACATCAGCAATCGCCCCGTAAAGCAACAGACGGCGATCATCCAAGGAAACAACATGGCCGCCAAGCTGAGACATAGGAGTTCCTCAGGGCAGCATGTTAGCACTCCTGCTTTTCACTTTTTATAAAAATTATCTTTGCAGCAATTTTTAAGATGCAAAGTCAACTTTTATGCAGACGACATGATCATTAGTTGCTTCACTCCATTAGCAAATCAGATCCTTGAATTTTAATTTGTTCAGTTTATTAAAGCTGAAGTTGGTGTTGGTGGGTCTGAGACTATTCAGAGGAACAAATTTTGGGAAAATTTCTATGTGGGAACGTTCAGCAAACGGGAGGACTCTCTCTAATCGTCTAAAGTTTGTTTCCATGCTACTTATCAACCTCTACTTCCTGTTTACTAAAGAAGAATAACATCAACATCTGATGGACTTATGCTAGCCTGGTTGATTCACTCCATCAATGCTAAATTAGTATTTTCTTTTTTCTTTTTGTATTTTCTGAGGCCACCTGGGAAACAACTAAAACCAGAAGTTATTGAACCCAAATACCTTCCAGCTGCCTTTGGACTCGTCTCAGTTCCTTCAAAATGGAGGTAATTTCCTGCAAGCGAAGACAATATTTAGAATAGGAGGCGCTGAACTCTGGATGCTGCTGTAAAAATGGCAGCTCAGTTACCTTGTTGGAGGTTTTTAAAATGGGAACTTCATTCTCAGTGTTGATCTTGGCCTCAATCTCCTCCCATACATCTGCTTTGTTCTGGAACAAAACCCTGAAACCAGAAACCATCCGGTTAGTTCAGCTGGAGCCGAGCAGGCAGAAAGTCTTCACACCGCTGCATACTTCATCTTCTCGGCCAGCTGCTCGGTGTTTTCCCGGATGGCCTGGGACAGCTGGGAAACCGGGTTCAGCATCAGGTTGTCCAGGATCACCTGGAAGAGTTTCCACAACACAGAGACCGAGATGAGCGCCGAGCGTCTTCATCATCAGCACCGATTTCCCAGAAAACCCAAAACTGACTGCAGCAGACGGACAAACGTTCAGTGAAAACACGAGGAGTCGTGGCTGAGTTCACACTGCAGATCAGACTCCCTGCAGCGCCACCATCAGGAGACAGACTGAACCTTCAGGGTTAGAGCTCCTGATGCTGCTGCAGCTGATTAACCTTTGGCTAAAACATGAGCTGCTTTCACACATAAACCAGAACGATGTGTTGATGCTACATAAAATTAGCAAAATTATGATTCTGACAAATAAATGAGACCAAAATTCCGCTCTGCTCCTTTAGAATAACTACATTATTTAAATTTGCTAAATGCCAATGTGATAAAACACTGCAATGCCTTTAATCCAGGCTTTTGATTTGAAAATCCCTGATGATGACGATGTCATGGCTTAACTGGAGGGAAACCTACTTAATGTACAAACAGACCAGCTTTGGGCCCAGTTTCCAGATGGTTCTGGTGAGAAACATGAATCAGCGTCAGAATAAAAGCCAGTGAGAGTCCGACGGGCTGAACGGCCGCTCGGCGAGGAAGAGGCCGTCGCTCCACCGGCAGCCTGGAAGGATTCAAATGACGTCTTCGGTTTTGGGTTTATGTCGTCTGGCGGATCGGGAGCGGAGATGTTTGGACTCGATCAACACATGGGTGAAGCTCGGCGGTGGCAGCATCATGTCGTTAAGATGTTTTAAAAGATTTCAAGTACGAAGCAGGAAATGAAAGGAGTTTCAGAGCAGACCAATCGAAGTCCAGAACATCAGGGGGCGGGGCTAACAGACAGGAAGTGGCGGAGATGGGCAGACCATCCATCCTAATCTTGTGATTTTAAATAGAAATTAAGATCTCCCATAACTTTTAAGTGAAGTTTTGAATCTAAACTTTTCTGAACAGAGATGAATAAATCCAGGAATTAAAATGTGTAATTTTGACGCCTAAACCATCCAGGATCAGCTGAGGCTGAAATCCTCCTAACAGCTCAGAGATCATAAAACAAATCAGCTGCTGCGTCCTGAATGATCTGAAAACAACCAACAACCGTAAAAATGCTGAAGCTGGAGGAATGGAAACTAAAACCAGGAACGTTGAGTTTAGTGGGAATTCGTTCCCAGACTAAGCTTTGTGTTGAGCTGAGCTGCAGTGTGAACGCGGCCTTGGTGGGATCGGACAGTGACCTCTTCGCGGTTCCACGGACGGCGTTGCAAAGAAGTGGGCTCTGCCTCATTCATATTAGCGTCCAGGTCCAAGATGGCTGCAGAACCTGGAGGAACCTTCTGGAAGTTTAAGCTGGCCTCAGGAATACGATGGACCAGCTGGAAAGAGAGTACACCCAAATGATCCAAAACGACTCCGGTTCAGCAAAGGCTGGAGATCAACGCATGCACCAAGTCAACATGCAGCTGCAATGGTGGGGAGCGACAGGGAGGTCCAGGTTCTGCTGGGATACAGCGCCAAGTCGGACCAGGGAGTGCAAGAGAACCCAGCCACAGCTCCATGAACCAGTAAAACCAGTTCATTACCAGCACAGGCTGATGGAGACTCATCAACAGAACTAAGGGTGGAGCTGGAGACTGTGGGACATGAGGACACCAGAAACACTGGAGGTTCTTACTCTACATAAACCACAAAACTCAAAACAAAATACAATGTTTTTAAATTAAAGATTTTAAACAAATAAAAAGTTTTACAATTATTTATTGTGTCAATATTTTAAGGAATGTTTTTGAAAAATTACATAAATAAATAAATACTGGCTTTTCCCTGTAGAGCAGTAAACATAAAATCACTGTGGTTCATCAAATAAACTATCAGCTGATTGGTTAATTAGCTCAGTGCTAGCCCCGCCCACTGACTGATGCTGGTTAGTTATTTATGAATTAATTAGTTTTATTTTGTAACCAGGTTGCTGTGTATTGCAGACTTCTGTCCAGGTCCCTGTTGAAAATGAGATCTAGATCTCCTGGTTTACCTGGTTAAATAAAGGAAATAAAATTTCAAAAAATACATTCAGATGTTTCAGAAATAATTAAAAAGTTAAATATGCTTTTGTAAACCATATATTTTAGACCTAATTTTTATATTTCTTTTAATGTTTTCATAATTTATTGCAGGTTTGGTGTTCCTGTATGAATATCAGAAAATCCCACAATTCAATAAATAATTAACTTAAATAAATCTACATTTAATAAATCAAATAAAATTTAAAACATATTAAATCAATAAATTTATGAATAGTTATTTACATGTCTTAATAAAATAATGTACAAGTTTAATAAGAATGTGACTTTAATACACTGAAGACTAAAATATGTAATTTTTTCATATTTATTCACTTTATTTTGTTCTGTATTGCAAAATATTTGTTAAAGTTTCATTTATTTATTAAATAATGGTCATTTTTGCCTCCATAAATAAACTCCTGTCCACAGGAACATGGAAGGAAAGCTACTGTGTAAAATAAGGTGATTGTGCCTTTCACTCTACGCCGATGATACACTGATTTATGTGGTAGCGGTGCAGCAGTGCAGTGCAAGGATCAATAGTTAGTCAAGGTGAGATTTGATGACAGTGAATTTATTAAGCTGGGATCAGCTCAGTTGGAGAAAATTAAATTAGTAAATTTGGCACAAACAACCTCGGCTGGATGTGTTTAGTCTCAGGTTGAACTAAATATTCATCCAACCGACTGACTCCAGCTTGGTGCTCTGGACACACAAGACAGGATGAGATGACAATAATTCAAAAGTGCAGAACAATCCAACACAGTGAGAGGGGCGTGTTAGGATCGGTGGAGGGGGAACCGGAGGAGGGGGAACCGGAGGAGGGGGAACCGGAGGAGTGGGCGGGTGGGTGATGAGTCAGAGTTGGACACCTGAGCCGGTCGAACCCCGTGGAGAAATGCAACACATGGCGTCTTTGCAGAAGAACAAACATATGAAAGGTTGTAAGAGTCTGAAGCAGAATGAAGCTCCTGCAGATCAACCTGCAAACAAACAAACAGCTTCCTGCATGACTGGACCAGCGCCAGAGTGGAACACCGAAACAGGAGCGTCTAAACTGGGAACACTGGGATGAGATGAGCTAGCTTAACTGGCTGTGGGAGTGTCTGGAAAATCAGACACATTTATCCAGACTTAAAAATGTATAGAAATGTGAAAGAAGAGAACTTCTGGTTATTGATACTGCCCCCTGTAGGTCATGGATAGATGTTCGTGTTCCCAGTTTTGGAGGCCATGATGGTATGGTGGTAGTGGCCATGTTGGGAGGGTGTTTGATTCCTACCTCCTCCCGGGCAGAGATGGTGGAGCCTGGCGTGTTGGGGATTGAACTAGGGGAGGTGGCGGTGGGAGGAGGATCCCCATCCCCGGCAACGTCATGGATCTCCTTCGCCAAGATGGCCAGATCTTTGGCCAGGTCCTGACTGAGCCTGCAGTCGAAAGGCAAACCAAACTATCAGTGGATGCCTGAGAGATGAAGGAGAGCAGCCGATGGCAGCAGAGCTCTTACTTGGCAATCTCAGCGCTGTGAGTGGACCAGTTCTGGTACGGGTCGACGTCGTTCTGGTCCTCGTCCTCCTCAGTTTCCAGGGAGACAGACTTGGTTCTGCTAGCAGCTGTCCTCTGGCTGCGCTGTGATTGGCCAGCGGTCATTGAATGAGAGGATCGCTTCGCTTTGGAGAAGCCAGTGTTTGTGTCGTATTCTTCCTCAGAGGAAGATGAGAAGTCTGAGCCCTTCTGTTTGCGACGCGACCCTGAAAAATAATCAGCAAAAGGCGTCAACTGTTTATCTGCTTGGATGGTTAAAGTCTATGTCATAAATATCGAGGTTTGAGCCACAGACACAAAGGGACACACACTGAACCTCCAAATCCAAAAGAATCACAAAATCAAATCTTCATATTTGGCAAAACAACAACACAAACTAGCAAATACATGTCAGAAAAGCTAACACATAGACCAAGGGTCCTCAACTCGTGTTCTTGGGGGCTGGTGACCTGAAACTTTTAGATGTGTCCCTGGTCCAACAGACCTGAATCAAATTGCTGAGTCACTGCCTCAGTTTGTTGCCCAGTTCTTCAGTGTCCTGCTAACGAACTCTTTAGTGACTCAGGCGTGTTGCAGCAGAGATACATCTAAATGTTGCAGGATACCGGCCCTGGAGGCCTGATTTGAGGATCCCTGAGAGACTCACCACCACTGGGGTGCTTAACTCCGCTTGATCGGGTACGTGACAGTGTTTGCTTCACCGGAGCTCCGCCCCCTTTACTGGCTGCCTGGCGAGCATCACCAACAGATGTCTTCCTTGCTGTGACAGCTGGTTCACTGTTGCGACCAGAGAAGCCAGACCGACTTGTCGAGGATTCGTTGTCACTTGGAGTCGTAAATGAGCCGGTTCTCTTCCTGGGCATCGCCAAGATGTCCAGCCTGGACAGCTTCTTACCTTCAGCTTTAGGGGGTGCGGAAATATGATCAGAGTTCTGGGAGGTCCGATCGGTCTCTGTGCCCTCATTGTCTGAGGCGTCACCGAGGCGGGCACGTCGCAGCATGGACGCTCGAGTTGGCCTTGGTGCTGACAGGCTGTTAGAACGAGTTAAAACCTGTTGAGCTGCTGACTTAGGTGTCTTTCCATTGTCCTCTTTCTGTAGAGGGGCAATAACTTTCTTGGTACGGCTGGAGGGATGTAAAATTTCGTGATCAGATGAAGTAGTTTCAGTCCAGTTAGGTGCAGTACCTTGTTGACCTTCGGATAAATCCAGAGAACCACGGTTTCCTGTACTGCGGCGCATCTGAAAACGCTTCGTTGCCTCTGCCTTGCTTGGCACGTCAGTTGTTGTCTGTGTGCGTCGTTTCTCAGAGAGCCGCTCTCGAGCACTTAGCTGTCGACCCTTTTCTTGGATAGACGGGCTAGAAGAGGACTTCTCCTTCTGAAGGCTGCTTATGGCAGGTCGCTTTTTAGACGTGGAGTTAACAGGAGCATTTTTGCTACTCACCTGACTCACGGTGCTAGCTGTATCCACATCTGACTCACCAGAGAGAGAATCATCCATGTGGGTGGAGGAACCCTCTTTCTTTGAGCTACGACCAGAACCAGAAGAAGGAATCTTGGTGTCCAGAGAGGACAGCGCTCCCTCTGACTCCTGAAGGAAGGGCTGTGTTTCCTGGATGCTCTGTTCCATATCTCTAATGGAAGGGTGGCTGGAGATGTGGGGAAGCTTCTTCATCTGGACGGTGTCACTGGGTCGATCTTTGGTGAAACTTTCTTGACGGACGATGTAGCTGTCTTTTGTAGGAACAGAGTCTTTGTCTTGTGTTTGGAGGTTTGGAGCGGAGTTGTTGGGTTTGACGCCTGTCCTTCTGGGTTCATGTCCACTCAAGTGACGGATCAAGACTGTTGTTGGAGGAGTTTTAGCCGGAGGTTCTCGAGTCCTCTCACCCTGTACGGGGCTTCGGGCCTGTTCAGGCTTGCCTGGTTGATCCTCGGCACCAATGTAGAAGAAGGTGGATTTGTTGGTTGGAGAAACTTTCTCCTGAACTTTAAACTGATAGCCGGGAGCAACTGGGGACACGTTTCCGGTAATTACATCAATTTTCTTTGCATTAACCAGAGCGGGTCCATCCTCAGAGCGACTGGCATCGCTGAGACTGTCTGGGTCCACGTCGTCCTGAATGGCTAGGTGCTGGGTGGAGTCTTGGGAACAGGGAGGAACGTAAACTCTATCCACAGATTTATGACCTTGGTAGGATTCATGCCGTATCAGGATGCTTGGAGTGACACTTTCCACCTTGTCTGGAGGAACCTGAGGCAGCAGCCTTCTGGTCCTGGAGCTGTGGCTCGTCTCTGACTCTGAGGTGTCATAGCTGTAGCTTCCCACTGACTGACTCATGTAACGCAAATCTGTAAAACAACATCTTGTTAGCTCAACTTGGGTCACTATTATCCTTCAATTTTTATACTTTTCTTCATGTTACAGACTCATTTTTGAATAGATTTGTGTATTTTAATCCACAGCCCTTTACATTATATACTTGTTTTTGTTTAATTAATGAGATAAAATGTTAAGTACCTTCGAGACATTCCCCTTGAGGAGGAGTAGAACCAGGTTCAGCATAGCTGTCAGCCAGACTGGCCCACCGAGAAACCCATTTAGGTCCTTCAAGATCAGCTGCGTGAATCTGAACCTAGAACACAAACAGTGATGAGCAACAAGGCCAAACACCAGGATAACAAAGAACCAACCAAGACCGAGCAGAAAGAAATTGGTAACATGAGGAATGGAGCACAAACACCAGTGTGCATGCACTTGGACAACAACATGCTCCAACATTTGTCCTGGGTCTTTTCCAGTGTTACCTGCGTGGGACCTGTTGGGGGGGCACTGACAGCTGCTGGGATAAAGCCATGCAATAGGTCCACACTGGTACCATCACCAGGCAAGGTATGGTGCTCATCTTTGCCTTCATGTATGACCGGTCTATAGACTCCTGTGGTCGCGCCACTGTACTCTGGAGAGTCAAGGACGCCAAACACCTGTTTGGCACAGGGCATGCATGAGACGGTGGTGTGACCACACAGGAGGAAAAAGCAAGAAGGACAAGAAGTTTCATGCATCAGTTGTTACAATTAAACCTGTTTTCATAAAGTTAAGAAATATACAGTTCATACTGATGTGTTGACTAATGGTCACTGTGACTTCACCTGATCAATCATGTTGCGGGCCTCCTCCACCTCCTTGTCTTGCGACTCGGTCTCTATGGTGTAAGTCCCGGCATCACTCAGGCTGTCATCTTCCTCATTCCTCACAATCCTCTGGGAAATTTTGGGGTCTCCCCCATGGACTCCCAAAGACAACATGGGGGACATGTGTGGTCCAGATGGTTGGCCCAGAGGAGCCACCTGGGCTGGACCAGTGGCTGGTTTGAAGGACTTTGAGGCTACTGGAGGTTGTAACGGTGATGAGGGGTAGGAAACTGAAGAAAGTGCTGGAGGTTCCTGTGGGGAAGGGATCTGGGCATGAGGGGGCGAAACCATCACTGGTGGGGCAGACATCGGTGGAGGAGAGACTTTGTCTCTGGTTGGGGAGGAATCCTTCTGACCAGAGTCCTTCAGGAACTCTGCAGCAAACTCCTGGGCAAGCTTTGACTTCTTCCCAACACTGCCAAAAGGTCTGATGATGATGCCTGATGAAGAGCGAGAGGAGGAGCCTGATGAACCTGCCTCCCCTTCTGTCTTCTCCCGCTTTAGAGAGCTTGATCTCTGAGGGCCACTGTGGCCCTGACCCTTCAGGGGAACCGTCACCTGCTGAGTGGGAGGGATGTGTCCATGCATCGATGCCGGCCTCTCGCCGCCTTTCCGTCGCTCCATCTTGGCCTTGAGGGTGGAGTAAGAGTCGCCGTGAGCGGGGTTGTGGGTGAAGGACTGTGAACGCTTCTTGCGCGGGTTGTCGTCAAAGAACTCGATGATGAAGGCCTGCTGGGTGAGGTGCTCAGACAGTCCCTGTTTGGACATTTCTGTGGGCAACGGTGGCTGGGGAGGGCTCTGGGACAGGGGCTGATCAGGGGCCACAGCTGAGGCAGGGGCCTGTCTGGGCGGAGAGTACTGCAGCACATGGTGGAGTTTCTGTGCTGGAACCGGCTGCTGACTGGACTGGACCGTCTGCTGAGGTTTATCAGGCTGCTCTGACTGGACAGAGTGCTGGGATTTACTTTTGGCTTTGAGAACCGGGTCTTCAGAGTCACTCTGGGTTCCATCCTCATGATGATGACCTGGTAAAAGAATAATCTGATCAATACACTTTTATGATTAAGGGTGCATTCCCACCAGTTCTCTTTAATCAAACTCTAGTGTGTTTATCTAGAAAGTCCAGTTCATTTTGGGAGGTTTAAATGCGCAATCAACCAAAAACCAAACACCAGGATACAAACCTCGGTCTGGGTTCAGTTGAAGTGAACTCTGGTTTGGTTTGAATGCATATGTGAATACCAAGTGAACCAGAGAGCGCTCCAAAAGCAGGAAGTGGACTACAGCGCAGGGCATTCTGGGTAAATACAACCAAAACAAATGTGCTAGCCTAGTGCTAGCAGGAGAAATGGCTTCTGGACTTTAGCCAAAGACTAAAGAGAAATCCTCCAACCACTAAAATCTGATGCTACTCCATTTTTGTTTCCGTTTGGTGAAGAAGGAACTTTGTACAGGTGGTCATAATGTTTTACAGCATCATAGTAATACCAAAGCAACCTCTCTGACCTTTAAGGGTCTTGATGTTCATGGCAAGGTCACTCTTGGTGCTGTAGACGTCCTCGCATGGCGGATGCCTCCTCATCATGCTGACATCACTGTGGACCAACCAATCAGCCACCTTGCTCTGCGCTGACATCATCTCTACGGGTGCAGTGGTGGTGGCGGTCTTGGCGGGGGGCGCCTGACCCTTCCTCTGGCGAGTCGAGAACTTGGTGACGTGGTCTTTGATCTTGATCTTGCCGGGCATGCAGTCGTCAAATTCGATGGTGAAGGAGGCGTGGCTCTGCACGACGGGCGGGGTTGGGGTTGGCGGGGAGGGCGGGGCGTTGGGGGCGTCCGTGTCCTTGGTGGGGATCTCATGGAGCTCCACCTCTGAGGTTTTCTGGTGCTGGAAATCCTTGGTGGGAATCTCGAAGTAGCTGGGCTCGCGGTGGTAGGAAGGGAAGATGGTCTTTGGTTGAGCGTCGGAGAGAGAGCCAGGAAAATCTGGTTTATAGACACAACAGCTGATGAGACACAAGTACGAATCCTCCAGATGTTTGATGAACAACCATCTACCTGGATGAGGCTCGTCGCTGCCTTGGACTTTACTCCCATAATCCTCCTCTCCCCACCAGGAGGGCTGGCCATATAGAGGCGTGGGCCGACTCACCGGGGTTTCTGTCAGAAACACACACATTTACCAAAAGATGGTTCTGGAAACACATTCCTGTCTACATCCAAGTAACCATGGGGGGTACCGCTAACTTAGACTTTAGCTATGCTAACCCTACAGCATGAACCATAAGGATTAGCTCAATAATCTATAGTCTGTTTAGCGCTAAATTCAACCATGGTGATGTGAGCAGTCTCTCAAAACTATTTATATGTGAAAATTACCTTGCATTTGTTTTATCAACACTCCTTTTTATGTATATCTGTCTTGTAAACTGTGGGTGTTTTATTTTGCACGCGCATTGCTGCCATCTGTTGGACTTTTAGGGAACTGCTTTACTTCTATGTTATTTAGTCAGTGTGCTTGTCTGCTAGCTGTAGAGCAGATGAACAGACGTGTCTGTTATGAACGCAGCATTCCAGGCCGAGTTCTTCGAAGCGATGCCTGTAGTAGTGTTATACTTCAAAACGAGCCTTTATGTTAACATATGAGAAAAGAAGTAACTTGTGTATTGAATTTATGTTTAATTAGTTCTGGAAATATCTGCAGGTGGTTTGATTATTTGCTACGTCATTGCTAACTAGCAGGCTGCTAAGCTTTCTTAGGCCGTTATGTAGCATTGCAGCTCATAGCATTCTGAGGTAGCATTGTTGTTGTACTTCTAATGTCTAATCTGAATGTAAAACACTCCTCTTTGCTGCTCTGAGCTCATCCTGAGTTATTTGTGTTTTGGCAGTTTCACTCCATTCTACATGGAAATAAAGGAAGAACTAATTAATCCTGACTCTTGTGAAAAGAGTTTGGCTGATGGTTAGTTTTGGTACAAGACGCCATAGCGAGACCATTAAAATATCATTCATTCATTTGTTGCATATTTACCATTTGCTCATAGAATTCATGATAAAAAGAGAATATGAAGAGAGGAAACAGAACTGATGTGTACAGTCTTCACCCATTTCAAAATAAGAGCATGAATATAAATATTGCAAATCCTTACCAGTTGATAACCAAAATTTCAACACAGATGATGAACTTTGTTCAAAATAAAAGTTTACCAAACAGCCAAATAAATTAGTGCTTTACATTTTATCTGGAAAAAATTCTTTACAGGAAGCTAAGTGTGCTAAATGTTTGTAAAGTTTTCAAAAGCAGTAAGTGAAACATTAACTCTGCTATTAGCAGATTATCTAAGGCCAGACAGTGAGTGAGTATTGGTTTATGGGACGGATGTTTGGAGGGAACCAGTCCACGTGTGGTTCTAAGGACCGAGTCCAGAGTCCTGAAACAAGAACAAGTCTCCAGGTAGAAGGAAAAGACGGCAACAAAGTTCCTGTTGTCATAATCTGTTATGTTGGAGATGAACTAAAACTGCAGATCAGCAAAATGTAAAATGTGCACCAGGTCATCAGAAAATCCCTGAGTCAGCAGCAGCTCCTGGCCAGCTGACCGGACCAGCCGGGTTCCTCTCTGGGTTTCGGGTTCGTACCTTGTGTGATGCTCTTTGTGCTCGTCGTCTTGTCGCCTCGCTGTCCCTCCTCTTCATCGCTCTTCCTCCCCTCTGCAGCCTTCAGGCTCATCTGCAGCTGACTGCTGTACTTCTCATGCTGTCAAAACAAAAACGTTTGTTTGAGCTCAAAGTTCTCACCCGGCGACCCGTAAGCACAAAGTCAGTCAGGAAAAACAGAACCAGGAAAAATCCAGAAGAGAAACGAAGAGGAGAAACTGTCTGAGATTCAAACGCTCTGACAGCTGCAGCTGTTCACAATTAACCTGCTGCATGAGTTAATAAGTTAATACTTTCTGTTTTTTCCACTTATTGAATAAAACTACATCACCCAACATGCCTGGCTGTCCTTAAAGAACCTGCTTCTGTTTGCATGTTTTAATTTCTTATTGTTGGTATTCTGAATAAAAGCATGCTTTTAATTTATTTTATACATTAAAAGAATCTGTAACAATTCACTAAACAAGATAAAAGAGAAGAAATCTGCAGCAGCAGAGCAGGAAGCCATTTTCTTTTTCTTCTGCATCAAAATCACTTCCTGTTTTAACAACGCTGTCCCAAACAGCACTGGTCTTTCAGAATCTGATGCTGTTTGTGTTCTGGATCAAATTTACATCAATCCACTTGAAAGTTGATGAAATAATAAACTAGATTCCTGCACAACGCTCCAGCCAGCAGATTGAAATGTGACCTGACCTTCAGCGCCTCCTCTGGGACTTTGTGTTGACTTTTCTCCAGAACGTAGACGTGAGAATGTGCAGAGGCGGCTCAGGAAAAACTAAATCTGCATGAACAGGATCAGTGAACACACACACACACACACACACACACACACACACACACACACACACACACACACACACACACACACAGGGAAGGATATCGTATCCGAAGCGAATGATGTCGGACAGTTTGAGTGTGATGTAGGTCTGATCAGGGATCCGCAGGTCGTTCACAAATGTCTGCAGGAAAAATGAGAAATCAGATCAGATTTGATCTCTGATCCAGTTTATTAATAAACTACAAAATATTCAACAAAAATTATCAAAAACTCTAAAAAATCATCGGATTTGATATCAATCGACTCTCCAATGTGTTCTTGCAGCTGATTGGTGGAGAGCTGTGATGTCACAGGGTGGCGGGGCATGCTTAGAGAAACGTGTGTGTGTGTGTGCGTGTGTGTGTGTGTGTGTGTGTGTGTGTGTGTCTCACCCCATTCAGGCTGCCCAGGTCTTTCACCAGGTGTTCGTCGGTTGTTGGGTTGTAGTTGATGACGGCGTGCTGCTTGTCCACGCTGCGCGACTGTTCACACACACACACACACACACACACACACACACACACACACACACACACATACACAGTCTATTAATCAGTGAGTTTAAAGGAGACGAGATAAAAGACGACGACGAGTTTTACAAGGAACAAGTGATGATGAAGGTGATGAAGAGAAAAATAATGGAGGAAGAACAAAGATGAAGAGAAGAGAGGAAGAAGAGAAAATTGAAGGAAGGATGGGTGGATGTATGGCTCTATGGTTGGATGCGTGGTTAGATGTTTGGTCGGATGTACAGTTGGATGGTTGGATGGCTAGATGTATGAGTGGGTCTATGGTTGGATGCCTGGTTGGATGTTTGGACGTGTAGTTGGATGGTTGGATGCCTGGTTGGATGGTTGGACGTGTAGCTGGATGGTCGGATGCCTGGTTGGATGGTCGGATGCCTGGTTGGATGGTTGGACGTGTAGTTGGATGGTTGGATGCCTGGTTGGATGGTCGGATGCCTGGTTGGATGGTTGGATGCCTGGTTGGATGTTTGGACGTATGGTTGGATGGTTGGATGCCTGGTTGGATGGTCGGATGCCTGGTTGGATGGTTGGACGTGTAGTTGGATGGTTGGATGCCTGGTTGGATGGTCGGATGCCTGGTTGGATGGTCGGATGCCTGGTTGGATGGTCGGATGCCTCCTCACCTGCAGCATGAGCTCGCAGTCCTCGCGGCCGACGAAGATCATCTCCTTGGGGAGGCGGTGCCGCGTGCCGGAGCTGCTCACCAGGAACCATGACGTCACGCTCATCTTCACAGGCCTGCCGACAAACCGCAGTGCATCCTGGGAAACGGAGGCCACACCCACAAACAGCCTGAACTACATCCTGCAGCAGGGATCCTGAACCCACGCTGTCATCGATAAAAACAGTTTCGCTCCACTGACGGTCCGACCCGGACGGGCGGGTTCAAGTCGACCCACCGGGATCACAGACCGAACCATAGAATCGACCTCTGAGGTCCGATTGGTTTCAGAAACACGTTTAATCTGCTGCAGATTGTAACAGGTTTGTATTTAACACTCTGGATTGATTGATTTACAGCTTTAGGCCACGCCCCTTTGGTTCTGAAACGCTCCAGGTCCGTGATCTGAACGGACTGAGTTGGATCCGTTTTGGTTCTGTGAGGATCTGAGCAGAGCTGCTGACTGGACCATGAGCTCCAGCTGGTTCTGGGTCCAAACCAGACCAGATCATCACCAGAACCACCAACCCAAACACAGCAGCTGATCCTAAACAAAATGGCCAAAAAAGGGTCAAACTGTTACAATGGCCTAGTCAAAGTCCTGATTAAAATACCAGAGGCCCAATAAAGCCTTGACTCTGTTCCGGTGATTTAAAGAATCGTCCAGGTTTCTGCGCCTCAACCATCAGCGGAGCTTTAAGAACTGAGCGGAAACTAACCTGTCATACGTCACACCACGTGACCTTCCTGAACCTGACTGGATGCAACCTGGCAGTGCTGTCTGCTCATATCTGTCACGTCATCATCATCATCATTATCATCATCATCATTTCAACTGAGCCACGCAAACGCGCACGCGCGGCCGCCGGAGGATCCGAGCGGCTGGTCCAGCTCCTCCCAGCGGGCCGCGGGCTCTGATCTGCGGCGGCCCGGCCGGGATGCGCCGCCTCCGGCTGCAGTCATCCCAGACAGTCCGGTCCCAGCCCCCCCTCCTCCACGCCCTGTCCTCCTCTTCCTCCTCTTACCTCCGCTCCAGATGCCGCCGCTCCCCGCCGCTGTCCTGCGTTAGGATCCCGCACTGCCGCACTGCGGGGCGGGTGGAGCATGGGAGGCGACCCGCAGGGCCGGAGCTCGGACGGGGTTCGGGTCTCTGCTGGGGGTTCGGTCTCTGGTCCTGATGCTGCTGCTGTTATGGCATCTCTCCGCCCGTCTCCTCCTGACGCACCAGCGGCAACCCGCTGCGTCAAGACGCACCGCGTTAGCGCCTACGACACCGGAAGAGCCCCAACGCGGCCTTCAAATTAAAAGACTGCCCACAACCATGCATTTTCATTACATATGAGATGTTTTAATATTTAGGATAATTTTAATGTATGTATTTAAAGGTAAATTAAAATGATAATGGAAAATTAATTGTGGCAAAAATATTAAAACAAGAATATTAAAGAAAAGAATTAATCTGTTTAGTGATAAATCCCATTATCACTAAATAACGGATAAAATGCATCACAAATGATATATTTTAAGATAGTATATTTTACTTTATAAAATATCCATCCATCCGTTTTCTTACACCCTTGTCCCTGGTGGTCAGGCGGTGCTGGTGCCTCTCCAGGAAGAGGCAGGGTCACCTGTCCATCACAGATAAAATATACTTTATTAAATATATTAATTTTATCAAATAGCTTGTATGTATTCTATTAAAAGATAAACTAATTTAATTAAACAAAATTAACTAAACATTTAAAAAAATTATTGAAATAATTCCCAACGATCCCAAAGGGAAATTAAAAGTTGCTGTTACTCATGAATTCAAATTCTTCAAAAAAATTATTGTATTTAACCACTAAAACACAGCAGCGACATATTTCATACATCTGATTTTGATCATTTTGTTACATTTCTTAGTTTACTAATTATTTCATTGACATACTTTTATGTCCCATATATTTTTTTCATATGTGTTTAAATGTCTTGCAGACTGAAAGAGGAGCTCCTAGAAGTTTATTTATTTTCAACGTTCCTGTTTGTAAAAAGAGAGAGAAAGAAAAGAAAACCAGAGTAAAGCTTGTAGGTTGAGCTGTAGGTCGATATGAATGGATCTGTGCTCTTATTGTGAAGACGGTCACACTTCCGGTCTCCACAGTCGGCGCTCTAATTTACGTCCCGCATCTCGTTCAACAGGACAAACACAGAGCGTCTCCATCAATAAAACTATCGATATCTTCATTATCAGTGAAACTCCCAGCTGGAGTCACGTGACTCGTCAATGAAGCTCAGCTTGGCATTACGTCACCTCACTGTTGACACGAGGACGCAGCTTGTTGATGGTGATGATGTCATTGATACTGAAGCGAAACGTCACAACCTGCTGAAGGTCCGGCAGGTCCGACCAGAGGCGGCGGGAGGCTGGACGCGGCCCTGGGCGGCCGAACTGACCGGCCCAGTCCCATAAATCTGTTCAACTATTTTAATAATTATTTTAAAACTGGGGGAAGAAATGAAAGAGAAATAATCTGTAACATGAGTAAACATGAAGGACCAGGCGCTGCCAAACAAGACAAAAACACAAAAATATATAAATATGTTCCATCTAAAATGACCTTAGTGGTAAAACCCATATTTATTTATTTGTTCCTCAGTTTTCAGTCATATTTATGCATTTATCTCCCCATCATTCATTCCAGCATTTTTATTTTTAATATTTTCAAATTGTTTTGTAAAATCAACCAGTGATAATATTGACACAATGGTGATTGTTTTTAATTTCAGACATTTATATTTGCAATATTTTCTTGATATTTTCATGAATAAATCACTTCCTAAAGTAAAATTTAAATTAAAAGCCAAATATGCATCTATAAAACATAAAATAAATGTAGAAGATGGTTTATATAAGGATATGATGCACAAATAAATAAATGTAGGAAGAAAAATATTCAGAAATAAACATGTGGTTAAAAATTTATCACAAAATAAAATCACAAAATAAAATATAAAAGGTCAAATAAAACATAAAAGTGATAAATCTGGTATTTATTAATTTTATGTATAAAATGATACAGAAATGCATAAATTGATTAAAAAAACTACATTTATTTTCTTGATTTAAAGTCAAGTTATGTTAGTGAAGTAAATTTTAACAATTAGAAAATAAAATAGGGTTAAGGTTACCCTAAGCCATATATACTTATCCAAATCTTGATTCTAGGAAATTTAATTAATCCCCATAAGAAAGACGTAGAGACAAGTTTAATGCAAAGAGTATATAGATATTTATTTATTGTTTTACTGGTTCAACAAATTTAACATTTAATTTTGTGTCTTTTTAGCGTAAAAAATCCAGAAGAATGTGAAAATCCTGATCAGACTGGAAATCCTGCAGATTTAACAAACCATCAGATGGAGTTTTATTGTGACAGGCTGCAGGACAGGAAGTTAAATGCAGAAACAGGAAATGGAGATCACTCCCACACTTCATCACCTGACTGAGTTCAACGTTCACCGTCTGGTTTTACCCAGAATCCCCTGATCTGAGATCTGATCTTCAACCAATGAAACCAGGGCAAATCGGAGGTCCCGCCCACATCCGCTCACCTGACTGCTCAGGTAATCTGCATTAGCACACCGACGCTCACCGAACCAGAAACCAGAAACCCTACTCTCTGCTCTCCATGTACAGTTTTTATTCCATTTCAGATCTTTCCTGTTGCCATGGAGACGGGTCCTCCTCTGCTCACCTGGAATCATAGAAGAAAAACAATAAGTCATGACAACGTCCAGATGTTATTCCCTGACCTGCCAGGCTGAGGCGACGCGCCACCAGCCAGAAGCTTGAAACGGAAAATCTCAATGTAGAAAATCAAACACCTGTATGATGATGTCACAACCAATGACATCACACACATGGACTCACCTCACTGTACAACGCATCCTTTCTTCTGCTTGGGGCTTTGGGATCTGACGCAGTCATCGAGTCCTGCAACAAAAAGGGACGATTGGATTGGTCGGTTTGTGGCTGAACAGAACCGTTTGGTTCTGGCAGGTTCGGTCCGGTTCGTTCTAAGATACCCAGCAGAACCAGGAATCCCTGGAGCCAAAGGAACCAGGAGCCTCATGAACAAACAGCTGAAGCGCTTCCTAATAAAACATGGAGGATTCTTCACATCAGATTGCAAAAACAACAGATTTAGCAAAACTTAAAAACTGAAACAGGAGCGAAAAATCAAACCTAAAGAATCAATTCCTGAAGAACAAACGGTTCAGGAAGCTGTGTAATGACAGATCTGAGCCAGTAGAGGGCGACATAATGTGTATCAACATGGTGGAAATTAGCGCTTTAGCATTTGGTTTTGCTAAATTACAATGATGTATTAGGATCAATAAAGATAGAAAGCAAACAGAGGAGTACATTTCTGCCAAAAACCTCAAAAAGTTTTAGATTAAATCAGAAATTTTCACCCCTCCAAAAAACAACTAAAAAAAAAAGCAGGAAATGACTGACTTCCAAAAAGTCTGAAATTTTGAGACTAATTCACATGTTGTAGAAAAACTTGGACATTTCTGAGTTTCAGAAGTTGAAAATGTTGAACTTTTGAAACTCAGAAATGTAAAGTTTTTTTTAGTTCAGAGATTAATCTCAACATTTCTGAGTTTCTTCTGGAAAATGTCCTCAGGAATTGGTCCTGAAATTGTCCGTCTGGAGCCGCCTCTGGACACCGCTGGTCTGCCCGTGTGTTTGGGCGACAGCAGCCTTTTAGCCTGGTCTGCGTCTGTTAATCAGACATTACAGGATTTAGTGTTAGTCGGATCTTCATCTCAGATTTATTCTGCAGATTTTCTAACATTTGTTACGAAGCAGCTGATTGGCTGAGAGGAGAACCTTTGACATGTTTGGTCGTCAAACCTGATTCAGAAAGACTAGAGGTGACATGCAGAGACGTGGAATCACTGATGGGATTATTTGGGATTAAAAGCGAACAGAGGTTCTGTCTGAGTCGGGTTCTACCTCAGGGGAGGGGCGGACGGGTTCAGGCCCGGGAGGAAACCAGACCCACATCCTCTGTGTTTGTCCTGGCTTGTTAACATATTGACACAATAACATGAACAGTGAAATTCAGACGCATATAAACATGAACATGGCAGTAATCAGGACTTAATGACAGAAAGTCAAGCTGTTATGCTAAAGCAGCAATATGCAGGGGAGGGATCTGCTATTTGTATGGAAGAAAATACTTGAAAATAAATCAGCTTGAAGTTTTGCTACTCTATGGGGGTAAGCTAAGTGTGCTAAACGTCTTCAAAGATAAGCTAAAAATGAGCTCCAGAAGGATCAGTGGAAGTTCTTATTTGGAAAAATAAGAAGTGACCGTCTGATCATGCAGAGCCGCGGTTAGCGGCTTAAAACCTGCCTGGACTCGAGTCTTCAGAGTGTGAGTCTAAGACAAGTCCAACAAATTTGTTGTTGCAACTAAACTGCTAAAGTCTGAAGCACGAGTCTCCATCTGTGCAGGCCAAAGCCTCTCTGGTTGAAGCTCCAGTCTTCACCAGCAGGGGGAGACACGTGCACAGCAAGTACAAACTACTGTTGCAGATTAAGGTTGTGTCGGTTGCCATGCCAACAGGGCAGAAACCTGTCATCTCTGCTGCTCGGACGTTTCTGTACCTTTTGGACGGGTCTTGTGCGTTCTCCTGCTCGGACTCTCGTTTGGATTTTTGCCGTTCTCCGGTCCGATTCCTCTCACTTCTGACGAGGAGATGTACTCAAAGTCCGACCCATCCGCCACGCTCAGGCTGCTCCGGACTCTGCTCGGTGCCGGACGCTCTGCGCCGGGCTGGACTCCCTTCAGTCCTGAGGAACTTTGGGTTTCCAGACCCGAGTCCTTTAAAGACTCCTGACGCCTGCGCCTGGTCTCCTCTGCAGGACCAGCAGGAACGGCTGCAGGTGTTTGTGGGTTCTGGTTCTTTGGTGATTCTGTTGACCTGGGATCAGGACTCGTTCCAGAGGGCAAGGCCGTCGCAGATTGGTTGGAAGTGGCAGGAGTTTGGACCGCCTCCAACGGCTTCTTTGATTGGCCAGAACTTCCTGGATGGGAGGGCGGATCTTCCTGGATTGGCGTCATTCCAGATGTCTTCTGTGATTGGCTAGAGAGAGGGGAGTCGGGGTCCTCGACAGCCTTTGACCTCCGTATGGTCCCGGGACGCGCTGAAACACAACAATGGCTCCAGATTTAGAGCTGAAGATCCAACAGGACGTCACTGTTTAGCTGACAGTTAGCGCCCAGCTAAAGACACGTTGACTCATGATGTCACGCCCCCAACTTTCTGCTGGAGGGCAAAATGCTGCTGGCTAACAATGACTAGTATTGGTGTTAGCTGTTATCAACATAATGGGGTAAAACTGAAATGAACACCTGATATTTAAAAGGAAAAGGGACTCAGGGCAAGGTCAAGTAAAAGTTTTAATAAAAAAAAAAGAAAATGAGAGGAAAGTAGCTCAGCTATGCTAGCCTGACTATGACAACTTTAACATGTAGATGTGCTGCAGAATTCATTGTGTTTGAGTTCAATTAAAAAGCAAAACAAACGTCGACCCAGAGACCAACTCTGACAGATCATCTGTAGAGCAGGAGTTTAAATCAGCTAATCAAGCGCTGCTGTTAGCTTAGCCAATAGCAGCGGTGGCTAGTCTACCACAGTGACCACTCATTAATGTCAGAACAAACATAAAGCCAGAAAACAATAATTCAACAGACCAAATGCAGCAAATGTTTGCTTGTTTTTTGGTGTTGAATCCTGATGCATTAGTGGAGCTGTTGTCAGTCAGTTGCTATGGAAACAGGTCTGTTTGAAGCGTATGATTAGTTCTGAGTTATTAACGGTTTTTCTCGTTATTTTCGGCTGTGGCGCTCTGAATCTCCTGGTTTCATTTAGTTAACAGTTTTACTGCAGCAGCGCCGCTATGGATGGGAAATTGTCTTTTTTTCCCCCATCGTTGTTTGCATGCGTGACATTTCGGGATGTAAACCATACCGTGCACCGTGCCTGCAGGAACAGGAAGTGACCCCCGGCGCTGCCCCCTGCTGCCCCTGCGGGACGGCGTTCTGGTCTTCTTCAGGGCGTGGCCCTTCCGGATCTCGGCCATCAGGTTGTCGATGATGCAGCCTTCATCCTGCTGGTTCACCTCCCTCTTGACTGCAAGACGAGCATCGGTCACCTGCAGCCACGCCTCTTCTCTGATTGGCCAAAGTGCTGCTGGAGGCGGGACTCACCCATCCTGCCGGAGTCTCCTTTCAGCTGCTTCTCCTCCTCTCTTTTCTTCCTCTTCTTCTCCAGCTCTCTCCGGTTTTCGTTCTCCTGTCAGGTGAAAACGACCCGGATGTTTTGTTTTGTGATGATGTCATCCTGATGATGTCAGAAGCACCTGTGATCAGCTGCTCACCTTGAGGGCTTTGAGGAAGAGCCCTCTGAAGGTCTTGATGATCCCAAAGAGGTCGTCGAGGGAGAAGGTGGCGACGTCTTCGCACAGGTAGTCCGCCAGGTCCCGCCTCCTGTCCTCCACAGAGGTCATGACCTTCTGCAGCTGCTCACACACCTGCAGGCTCTCCTGGAGGAAAAGGAAAACCGTCATGATGCGAGTGAGACGAGGCGACGACGAGGGGGCGGGGCCTAATGACTCACCTGGATGGCAGACAGGTACTGCTCCTTTATGTCCTCAGAGGAAGAGGAAACTTTCTTCTCAGAGCTTTTGAGCCGTTTGGACAGAGAGGAGTACTCAGACTGGATGGACTCCATGCTCACCCTGCAACCAGAACAGGAGAGTTCACTCCAGAGTTCACTCCAGAGTTCACTCCAGAGTTCACTCCAGAGTTCACTCCAGAGTTCACTCCAGTGTTCACTCCAGAGTTCACTCCAGAGTTCACTCCAGAGTTCACTCCAGAGTTCACTCCAGAGTTCACTCCAGTGTTCACTCCAGTGTTCACTCCAGTGTTCACTCCAGTGTTCACTCCAGTGTTCACTCCAGATGGAGAATTAATTGTAAATCAGGCTCTTTAATGTTTTCAGCCCGGGACCATCTGCTGGTCAGCTAGCTACACAGACACAACACAGCTACCTAGATAGCTATCTAGGTCGCTTGGTATCTAGTGTGATGATGTCACTAGCTAGTTGTGTACCTAGTTGTGTAACTAGGTACACAACTAGCTACCCACATAGCTAGATAGCCAATTTGTAAGACAATTAGATAGTTTTACACTAGGCACTCTGTGCAATAACACAGTTTTTTATACAAATGGTTCACTAATCGGCTGCTGCCACGAACAAACTGTGATTTTACATCATTAACACTCGTTTAGTTCGCTCACTAAAGGAGTGGATTTTGTCTAAAATAGATTTTATGCCTCATTTGGTTACATGTTAATTTATTTACACAGATCTCCCAGGATCATGATGACACATAAAGACCTCCGTTTGAAATGGAAACTCATTTCTTTAAAGTGAATGAATGTGAGTGGAGATCAGTTGGTCTGTTTACCCAGAAGCCTTTTCACAGATCTGCAGGTCATCAGGCAGGTTGAGCAGGTCCGGATGGTCCTCCTCCACCTCCTGGGGTCAGATTAAAGTCTCAGGTTATCTAATCTGTGTCCAGCATGAGCAGCGTGAGCAGAGCGCCCCCTGCCTGTACCTCCAGGATGTGGTGCAGCAGCGTGATCCTGGACTTGTTGGCTTTAGTTTCAGTCAATCGGAGCAAAGTGCCGATTTTAAAGCCGTCAGCGTTCCCAGTGTGGGTTCCCTGAAGCAAAAATATTAAATGACAGCAGATTACAGCCGATTGTTCACCTGGATTCAGTCGTGTGTCCGGAAACGGAAAGCGGTTACATAGTTGAGGAAGTTCCCGACGCTGAGGATGAGTTTGCAGAAGCTGGGCAGGCGGCAGCTCTCCCTCACACCTGAACACACCAAACATCACGATTTCACACGGAGAAATGAAGCATCACCTCCTGTGTCAAAATAATCAGGTTAAATATGACTGAACACGACAAAAACTAAAACCTCTACAAGCAATTTGGTCTCATTTTTAGTGCAAATATCTTAGAGCACTTGAAATAAAAAACAACTTTCAGCAAATGTAGGAGCTTGTTTTTTATTAATTCCCTAAAATTGATGAAAAGTTTTAGTTGCACTGGCAGACTATTTCACTTGTAACATGGGAAAAATATCTGGTTATAAATGAATTTATCTCATACTTTTTAAATCAATTTTAAGGAATTATTTACTAAACATCAGCTCCTATATTTTCTGATGGTAAGTTGGTCAAATGTGCTGAGAAACTGGAGCAAAACTTTCTTCCTGTCTGAATCTGAACTCTGGTTGTTCACATGAGCAGCAGGGGGCGCCACATCTCTAACTGTAACCCTATGGAGAACTCTTCTTCAGGTGTTTTCAGGTTTTATTTTGTGTGTAGATTCTGTTAATACAGACTTTGGCAGGCCTGGTCCAGAAGTTCAGCTTTGGGTTTCAGAGTCTCCAGCACACAGCTGCTCTCTTCACACAGCAGCATGCACTCGATCCTCAGCGCGTAGCTGCACACACACACACACACACACACATCAGCAGGAGACAGGCGTGCAGGTGAATCATTACTTCAGCAGACAGGTGGCGCTGTCCTCTTACCTGGGCACGTTCAGCAGCTGCAGGTAAAACTGATCCACTGACGCCATCTTGTCTCTGTCTTCCTGGTGGGACTTCAGGTTTTCTATCTGAGGACAGACAGGTGAGGCGTCAAACAACGTGTGGACAAGTGGAACAGCTGCAGGTAAGCAAAGCCCCGCCCCCTGACCCAATCTGAAAGCTTCCTCTGAAGTGGGCGGAGCCAATAAACACAGACGGGCGTGTTAACGGCTTCCTGTCAAAAAGCAACTAGCGACAAATATAGCAACTTTTTTTTTTAAAGCCACCAAGAAAGCTCAGACTTTTTCCCCCCAAAAAATTGACCATCAAGAAACTTTTTCAAACAGTGAATTACACAAATGTAGCAAAATTTTTCAAAAAAGGCAACTAGCGACAAACCAGCGATTTTTTTCTGTGTTTGGTGCGAGTTATCGCTCAGGTGAGGGGGGAGCGTGCTCAGCGTCTGCTGAACTCTGACCTCGTGTTTCTCTGGAAGCAGTTTGATCAGCTGTTTGAGGATTTCCACATCGAACTTGGACCGGTCTCCGTTCTGGATCAGAGACACAAACTCCTCATGGGAACTTCAGCAGAAACAGAGCAGAAGAATCGATCAACGACTGAAAACCAGGAAGTGCAACCAAAGGAGCGTTTCTATTGGCCGGCGCCTCACCATCTGAACTGCTTCAGGAAGATGTTGAGGTTCAGGCTTTTCTTGGCGTCAATGAACGAAATCTGCGGACAAGGAGACGACAGACGGACAACGGGTCAGACGATGCCTTCAGGACCACAGAACCTGAACCGACGTTTCTCACCTCTTTGGACTCCGTTCTGGTCTTGGTTCTGGTTTTGGTCTCAGTGGGAGGCAGACTGAAGAGCTGCTCGATGCTGCAGTAATCTGGTTCCACCGATTCTGATGATGATGATGTCCAGAGAGACTGATGATCTGTGGACAGACGAAGAGTCCAGAACCTGACCGGGTCCAAACAACTCAGAGTTAAGGTAGGAGAACGTCCGCTAGCTCACCGGTTACCACTCTGGACGGGAGTTTCTGCCAGTTCAGCTTCTTCATCCGCAGGGAGGGGCAGGGGGCGGGGCTTGAGTGGTGGGCGGGGCTAAAATAGCCGCTGCCTAAAGTCGGTGCTGAATGAGCGGTGATCATTTCCATTGGTGGAGGCGGTGGGATCCCCATGCCAGGTAAAGGTGGAGGCGGTGGAGGTCCGGCGCCTGGTAGTGGAGGAGGTGGAGGAGGCGGAGGAGGCGGAACTCCAATGCCAGGTAAAGGAGGAGGAGGCGGAGGAGGTGGAGGAGGTGGAGCAGCTCCTGTGCCTGGTAAAGGTGGAGGAGGAGGAGGACAACCGGCTGCAGGGGGCGGAGCCTGTTTCTCAGCTAACGGCTGTAATTGGCCAGGAGGCCAGCTGAGCGTTCGGGTCTGCACCGCCCTGTCCACCGTTCTGACCTTCTTATTGGATGACAGATGTTTTGTGGGGAAGAGCCTATCCAGCAGCGAATCACCGGGGCCTAAATCAGCTGGAAACAGATTCAGACACGCTTACATCCGGTCAGTCATCCCTCTGGACCCGCCTTCTGACCCAGAACCTGAAACCGGACTCACTGTTCTGGGCCAGCAGCGTGGCTCGATCAGTCAGCGCCTCCAGAGCCAGCCAGATGTCGTTTCTCTTTGGGTCCACCATCGACAAGGCCTGAAGGATGGAGAGCAGCTGGACTGAGGACGGACAGCTGGACACCTGGACACAGAGACCATGGAGACGACTTTGAGACACAACCCGGTTCTTCACCTCAGCAACAACCAGGAACAGTCAATGGTCAGAACCGCCAGCCGAAAAGTTAACTATGCTAGCTGAAAAGTTAGCTATGCCAGCCAAACAGTTAGCTACGCTAGCCGAAAAGTTAACTACGCTAGCCGAAAAGTTAGCTACGCCAGCCGAAAAGTTAGCTACGCCAGCCGAAATGTTAACTACGCTAGCCGAAAAGTTAGCTACGCCAGCTGAAAAGTTAACTATGCTAGCCGAAAAGTTAGCTACGCCAGCCGAAAAGTTAGCTACGCCAGCCGAAAAGTTGACTATGCTAGCCAAAAAGTTGACTATGCTAGCCGAAAAGTTAACTACGCCAGCCGAACAGTTAGCTACGCTAGCCGAAAAGTTAGCTATGCCAGCCGAAAAGTTAGCTACGCCAGCCGAAAAGTTAACTACGCCAGCCGAAAAGTTAACTACGCCAGCCGAAAAGTTAGCTACGCCAGCTGAAAAGTTAACTATGCTAGCTGAAAAGTTAACTATGCTAGCTGAAAAGTTAGCTACGCCAGCCGAAAAGTTAACTATGCTAGCTGAAAAGTTAGCTACGCCAGCCAAAAAGTTAACTATGCTAGCTGAAAAGTTAGCTACGCCAGCCAAAAAGTTAACTATGCTAGCTGAAAAGTTAGCTACGCCAGCCAAAAAGTTAACTATGCTAGCTGAAAAGTTAGCTATGCTAGCCCTAACGCACTAATCACAAAATTAGTTCTAATGCTACAGTGTAATGCTAATGCTAAACTGCTATATCAACATGGTATTTAGCAGAAGTTAATGCTAACGATTTGGGCACATTTCTGCTAATGGCAGAGCTAATTTTTAGCTTAGCATTTTGCTCATTTTGAAAACATTTAGAACATCGAGGTTCCAGAAAAAAAAAAAATTTTTGATAAATTTGCTAATTTACTTTCAGATCAATAAAGTTTGGTTATGAGCTGCTGAGAATTATCCAATTATTTAGAGGTTTATTCATGCTCTTATTTTGAAGAACCTCCTGGAGAAATTTCTTTGAGGTTTCTGAAGAGGAACGTTGTTATTTTTGTTGGTGAGGAAGCTGAGCTGATGAAGAGGAGAGGACTGACCTTGGCGAAGAGCAAACTGAAGACTTCCTGGTGGCTGCTCATGTCGATCCCGCCGTACAGTCTCTCCATCTCCTCTTCATCGTCCGCCATGGAGTCTTCGAACGCATCGCACTGGATGTTGAGGTCCATGTCCTCCGTCTCTCTGGAGACGGACGCAGAGACGTCACAACGCCGCCGGACTCTGGCTATGGAAGCCATCAGAAACATTTACCTCAGCTTGGGGAGCAGATCCAGCAGCTGCAGCCCTGAAACACAGCAAGCGTCATGGTGAGACTCAGAGCTTAGAGTCCAACACGTCCAACACGTCCAACGCCTGTGGACCAGATCAAAACGCTCCAGCAGTCCGGTTAGCAGTGAGGACCAGACCCGCTGGCAGACAGCGATGGCATCGTTTGAATTTGAACCGTTCATCTGCACAGTTTAAACTCATCAACTTTAATTCCAGGAGATTTTTGCCTTTTATGAACTTCACTTTTTCCACAGTTACAGTTGCAGGTATTTAAATATCAGACAAATGTGCTGAAATATAAATGTTATAAATCTTCTTTACATTTTGGCCAGAGACGTTTATTTTTAAAAAGCTGATAAAAATACAAACATAAAGGATCGCATCAACTGAATAATCTACATCATACACGGCGATTATGTTTAAAAATAGACAATAATCCATAAAGCTGACCAATGTAGACTTCTGAATTCAATTATTGCAAAAAAAATCTTTATAAAATTGTTTTGCTAAGTTTTCTGGCATTTAAAAATAATTTTATTAATTAAAACAAGAAGAGTTTGGTCTGATTTGATTGCAGATGGTGAAATAGAAACATGTACGTCTCTTTTTATGTACAATGTTTGACTTTTCAAACTCAAATTCTGCTGTTTTTTCTCCCATAAAGATTTGCTCGTCCTTTTTTTTTTCCTTTTTTTACTGTTGAATGTAAAACCTGAGATCAGCGAAAGGCCAAAGAAAACATCTGAAACCTGAGAACATCTGTTCTGATCAACTGGAGCCAAACGAGACAGAAAAGCACAGAATGAGTCTAAACTTGCTGACATGAACTCATGATGTTCCCGTCACATCTGCTCACTGAGCGTCAAACATGATCCATCATTAAAAACTTGTCTGAATCTGATAGCAGGAGAATTTCCCACAACTGTTGTATGTTTGAAATGTCTGAGCTTGTTCTGCATCTACAGGCAGCCTGTTCCCCTCCTGGCCTGTGGGGGCGCTGCACCACTGAAGGAAACATGAAAACCTCTGAAGACGCTGAGCGCAACTGCCTTCTTTACCAAATAGAAACAAAATGGAGGCGTCAGATTTTTTCTTTTTGTCTCTGGCTAAAGACCACGACTCATTTCTCCTGCTAGCGCTAGGCTAGCACGTTTGTTTAAACGTTTTACATCATTATGTCGAATATTTAACTTCTTCGACTCCAACAGTTTATTTTCTGGAAGTGATTCATTCCAGGACTAAAGAATCTCTGTGTGTATTTTTGTTTCAGACCACAGATTTTACGACTTCTAATTTTGTGAGAGTCATAATCGTTTCATATTTATTCATGACCTGAAGGGAAACCACAGCCTGGCTGGCATGAACCTTACAAGCCGTCACTGGTCTGCAGGCTACAGAGAAAGTTTTATTTCTGCTCCCAGCCAGTCATATTTCTGAATAAAATGAATGCTGATTGGCTGAGGAGCACCAAGCTCCGCCCATCTGCTGGTCCGTACCGATGAACTCCTGTCTGAGTCGCTGTCTCTTGCGCAGGTCCTCCTGTCCCAGGATGAGGACGTTGATGACGGCCATCATGGTGACCATGTAGGGGACGCTGTCAGTGGCCTGCAGTTCGTTCATGATGACGCTGAAGCGATACTGCTGCTTCTTCAGAGTCTGGAGGCGGAGACACAAGAACGTCAGATCCAAACGACCGAATCGGATCCGAAACGACCGAATCGGATCCGAAACGACCGAATCGGATCCGAAACGACCGAATCAGATCCAGAACGACCGAATCAGATCCAGAACGACCGATTCTGATCCGAAACGACCGAATCAGATCCAAAACGACCGAATCAGATCCAAAACGACCGAATCAGATCCAAAACGACCGAATCAGATCCAAAACGACCGAATCAGATCCAAAACGACCGAATCAGATCCAAAACGACCGATTCGGATCCGAAACGACCGAATCGGATCCGAAACGACCGATTCGGATCCAAAATGATTGTTTATACAAAACAATTAATTTGAAAAACAAAAATATTTTAAACTAAAAGTTTTGAAATTGGAAAAAAAATTAACTGAAAAAAAATATGTTAAAAACTACTTTTCAGGTTCAACGTTTTTTTTTTTTTTTTTTTTCCCCAGTTTCAGACATTTTTTCTTTTGAACAAGCTTTATGGCCCTGATCTCTCTCCGTAGGTCTGCTGTGCCCAGCTGAACAGACAGAGGAAGCAGAGAGCAGCTCTGTTTCCCTCTGAGGGTTTGGGCGGGTCAGAACCGATCAGTCTCTTATCTGCTGCTACGCCGCGATCCTGCTAACAAAGGCAGCGATGAAACACTGATATCAGCGGAACGGCTCGCCTTGCAACAACACCAAACCCGAGCCAAAAGAACATTTGAGACGCTACCAGTTCAGACATTTATTTTCACCAGAAAAACGTTGAAGAGGTTTGGAAAGAAAAACTCCTGGAGGCTCTGAACCGACTGACTGCATGGTGGAAAACCAGCGGCACAGCAGAAATACTCTAAAAACAGCAACATTTCTACCAACGTTTATCCTTCCACTCAACTTTCTACCAAGATACTTTGTCATCAGTAGTCTTCCTCATGACCATTACATCATATTATTGATCAGTAATATTCTGATTTCCTGATAAACTGATGTTTGGGTTGTTCTTTACTTAAAGCTATAATCATTTAAAAAATAACAAATCAACAGTAAATTAAGTTTTAACTACATTTCAAATTTAAAACTTTCTGCTGCGAATAAGAAGCTGAAAGTTGCACTGTCAAATAGTTTGGGTTATTTAGTCTGTCATAAGAGGAAAAAGTCATAATTTCATCAAATTATTAATTTATAACTTGAATAACTTGATTAAATATTTAACTTGGATATTTTAGTTCAGTTTAGTTTATATAGAAGCTTTTATTTTGATGGTCTGCTTCCTATTATTGGCAAGTTAATTTGCTAAATAGCTCTACATCTAGATCCAACTAGCTAAATATTTATCTAGCTTGCTAGCTATTTATTTAGCTAGTCAGCTAGCTAAATAAATATTTAGTGAGGAAGCTAAGTGCCATTTAGCTTGGAGCTAAATATTTAAATTTGAGCTGGTAAACTAAATATTTAGCTTCGGACTAAATCTTTAGCTCGTTAACTAAATACTGGATTAATGAGTAACAGTTTAAATATGGCTGATGAATTAACTCCCATTTTTTCCTCTTAGGGTAAATAACTCAAATTATTGCTGTTAATTTTTGCCTGTATAACTTTACAAACATCACCGATCCGTGAAGGAGGTTTAAGTTGGTTAGCCATGCTGTGAGATGTTTAGGATGCAACTATCAGTTGGATTCAGAGCAGAAGTTTAGCAGACAGATCGGATGCAGAGGGAACCAGAGGAAGCAGGAAACTCAGCATGTGTGGCGAACCTTGTAGTTCTCGAAGGCGTCCAGGGTCAGGCTGCAGCCCTGGGGGTCGAAGAGGGCGAGCGCCGCCAGCAGCTCAAACACCTGCATCTTCACCATCACGTTGGACGTGTCCAGAGCTGCAGGGGGACACAGACAGAGGGACACATGGACAGGAGGTCAGAGGGCAGCGGCTCGGTCCCATGTTGGGCGCCAATCAGAGGAATGAGGCAAATTACAAGAGTAAATCAATCAGGACTCAGTCAGTTAGTTCATCTGAACAATCAAGTTCCACAGTCACAGAAATCTCCACTGGTTAAAGTTTCTCAGTTGTTTTACTGCGTTGGAACCGAAGCAGTCCGGTCTCTGTCCTCACCGGTCCTCTGACCCGCTCTGTACCCAACCCTTCTGTAGCTCCGTCTCTAAATTAATCACATCTGAAGTATTTCAAACCTCGATTATGAAATGTTTACGGTAACGACTCCATTCATCTGCCAAGTTCTGATTCCTTCCTAACCTCTCAGGCTACGACTTGTTTCCCCATTTAGTTCCAACAGAACTAAATATTCTGCACAGGGAGAGCTAATCCTCCCTCTGGGTCACAACGTATGGAAAGTTTGGTGGAAGGAGGATAATGGAGAGGCTCCCTTAGTTTCGATGAACGCTTCAGATGGTTTTATGAGGTTTGCTGGAACCATTTGGTCTCTTCTTGTGTAGAACAGAAACATTCTGGATTGTTTTAAAGCCGAGCCACAAAAATCATTAAATCAATTTATTAAATGATTAAAACTGGAGAGAAAAGCCCAGAAAGCTTCCAGAACCAGAAGACGGGAACTTAAACCGGATCAGAACGATGAGCAGAAACTTTCCTCAGGTTTTATCCGACAGCTGGTTTCACAGCCACTTCCTGCTTCCTGCTTCCTGTTTCCCAGGAGTAGGAAACAGGAACCAGGGAAAGGTTCAGGCTGGGAACAAACTGAACTGGAACTGGGACCAGAACCAGGACCAGGACCAGGACTGGAACCATGACCAGAACCGGAACCAGGACCAGAACTGGAACCATGACCAGGACCAGGACCAGGACTGGAACCATGACCAGAACCAGGACTGGAACCAGAACTGGAACCATGACCAGGACCGGAACCAGGACCAGAACTGGAACCATGACCAGGACCAGGACTAGAACCATGACCAGGACCAGGACTGGAACCATGACCAGGACCAGGACTGGAACCAGGACCAGAACCAGGACCAGGACCAGAACTGGAACCATGACCAGGACCGGAACCAGGACCAGAACTGGAACCATGACCAGGACCAGGACTAGAACCATGACCAGGACCAGGACTGGAACCATGACCAGGACCAGGACTGGAACCATGACCAGGACCAGGACTGGAACCAGGACCAGAACTGGAACCAGAACCAGGACTGGAACCAGGACCAGAACTGGAACCAGGACCAGGACCAGGACTGGAACCAGGACCAGGACTGGAACCAGGACCAGGACTGGAACCATGACCAGGACCAGAACCAGGACCAGAACTGGAACCAGAACCAGGACTGGAACCAGGACCAGAACTGGAACCAGAACCAGGACCAGGACTGGAACCAGGACCAGGACTGGAACCAGGACCAGGACTGGAACCAGGACCGGGACCAGAACCAGGACTAGGAAAAGGACCAGAACTGGAACCAGAACCAGGACGGGAACCAGGACCAGGACTGGAACCAGGACCAGAACCAGGACCAGAACTGGAACCAGAACCAGGACCGGAACCAGGACCAGAACTGGAACCATGACCAGGACTGGAACCAGAACTGGAACCAGAACCAGGACTGCAACCAGGACCAGAACTGGAACCAGAACCAGAACTGGAACCAGAACCAGGACTGGAACCAGAACTGGAACCATGACCAGGACCAGGACCAGGACTAGAACCATGACCAGGACCAGGACTGGAACCATGACCAGGACCAGGACCAGGACCAGAACCAGGACCAGGACCAGTCAGATGAACCGACCCGTTTCCTCTGCATGGATCTCATGAGGGCAGAAATGTTGCAGAGCTGCATTTTTGAAGTGCCGCAGCTGCAGGTTGTCATGGCAACCAACAGGTCGAGCTGCTTCCTGATGGTATCGGACCCGCAGCAGACAGAACCGGGCGGCAGCACCCACCTTGGGCCAGGGTCCGGATGTATCCCTCCTCATTGTCCAGGATGAAGTCGAGTCCGGCGGACGAGTTCATGACGCTGCGGATGCACGACACGCAGGTGAGCTGCAGCAGCGCGTCGGCGATGCGGGCGCAGCCGCGGCCCGACAGCCGCTCCAGCGCCGCCATCAGCAGGTCCAAACCCTGCAGCTCCAGGAACTGGACCATCCACGGCTCGTCGCTCTTCTCCAGGCGCCGCCGCAGACCTGAGTAGTTCACCACGGTGGGAACCTGCAGGCGACACGCCGCCACAGCGCTGAGCTCATCAGGACTACGGCTGAAACGATTAATCGATTACTTAAATGATGAACTTTTTCAGTAATCGATCAATCGCTAAGCTCCATGGAGCTTAGCCTTGTCTGGTTCCAAAACAAACCAGGAAGTCAAATTCTGATGGAATTAAAACCATCAATCTCAGGCTGAGTCAATTAATCATTATTAATCATTTATTGAAATGATCATCAACTAATTCAGTAATCGATTAATCGTTAAGCTATATGGAGCCTTAGCCTTGTCTGGTTCCAAAACAAACCAGGAAGTCAAATTCTGATGGAATTAAAACCATCAATCTCAGGCTGAGTCAATTAATCATTATTAATCATTTACTGAAATGATCATCAACTAATTCAGTAATCGATTAATCGTTAAGCTACATGGAGCCTTAGCCTTCCTGGGTTCAGGAAGTCAAACTCGGAATGAATTACAGCCATCAAACTCAGGCGATTAATCGTGATTAATCTATTGTTGAAAGGAATCGTCAACTAATTTAGAAATCGATTAATCGTTAACTGGAGCATCGCTGCCTGGAGGAAGTCGTTCCCATGGTGATGGTTCCTACCTGCAGCAGGCGGATGCACAGCTCCGGGTCGGCGTTCTCCAGGTTGGCCTCCAGCGATCCGTCCGGGTCGTCATCAGGACCTCTGGTTACTCGCTCCTTCACCGCGTCCCATCTGGTTCTGGACGCCATGACGACGGGATTCTGCAGAATCTGACCAAAGTTTATCAATCTGTCAGATTAAACGTGCAGAGAGGAGAAATAAACTGAGATTTCAGCTCCACTGGGAATTAATCCCCGTTTTCTGCTCATTTTTCTGGTTAAATGTTTAACTTTGCATCTCAACACGCCTGGAACCGTCAGTCACTGCTGACCTGTGACCCGGTTGGATCTGAGGAATCCAGATCAATGAGTCCTTTGTTCGGCCTCCAGAACCGGGCCCGGCTGCAGCTCGGTTCTGAACAGCAACAGGAAAGTTTAACTGCGATAAAAAAACACTTAAAGCAGATCAGACTCACATTTAATAAAGTTTTCAGGATTTTCCAGATTTCCATGGGTCAGATTCCAGACGGATGGTGAAGCAGCTTCATCAGTAAATCTGGTTGTTTTTGTCGACTTGGAGTCTGAAGGCTGACCGGGAGAGCCCGTTAGCATTAGCTTCCACCAAATACATTGCTAGTGTAGCACTTTAGCATTAGCTTCCATTAATAGTCCTTTAGCCATACCACTAAGGGTTTAACCCTTTCAGTTAGGGCTAAAGTCCTTAACTAAATGGTTTAGCTAAAGAGTTTATCTACGATGCTAAATGCGCGTTAGCATTGTAGATAAAGCACTCTAATGCTAGTGTAGCACATTAGCAATAGCTTCCACGTTGCTCTGATTACTTTAACATTCTATAAATCCTCAGGGACTAAAATAATTTGAATTTTTAATAAGTAGATGATCTATTTGCCTGTCCTCTCCTCTGAGACGTTTATCGATATGAAAACAGAAGCTACAGCTCATCGTTACGGTACGGAGGAGGAGGAGTCATGCTGCGGTGCTTCATAACTCCCACACGCATGTCGACATTTTAACGCTCCTTATGACACGACGATCAGTATGTTTCAGATGTTTCAGTGTCTCCACCTCACACTAATGACTGAGAAACACCTGATCGGTTCTGAACCAAACCAGGAGTTCTGGTTCTGATCCGACCCTCAGTGTCATGGTCCATGTCTCCCCGATTCTCACAGGAAAACACAGATTGCAGCAATAATTTCTGTAGGAGGTTGGGAAACACTGAATTCCTCTGCACTGAGGTGTGTGTGTGCGCGCGCGTGTGTGTGTGTGTGTGTGTGTGTGTGTGTGTGTGTGTGTGTGTGTGTGTGTGTGTGTGTGTGTGTGTGTGTGTGTGTGTGTGTGTGTGTGTGTGTGTGTGTGTGTGTGTCGGGTGGAGACATTGCTCCATGACAGACGGGGTGGAGCTCAGATTCCTGTGATGAAGGCAGCAGGTCAGATTGAGCTTCTGATGAAATATTTTAAATATCATCAGGAAACGATGAAAAACACGACGTCTGTTCATGTCGCAGTTTACAGCCTCTAGAAGTGTCTCTATAGAAAATCATTAAAATATGACGAGGAAAAACACCTTTAATATTATAAAATATAAATTTACAGTTTAGGATCCGTAAATGTGAAGTAACATTTATAAACAGTGACGTGTATTTCTGGGTCCAGAGCTGGAAAATGACCCAAGGACAGAAAATCAGCACCAAAATGACTTCAGTCCACAGTGGTGAACATGCTAACGCGCTAACAGCAGAGCCAGCTTTTGCCTTCAGCTTTAGCAGTTCAGCTAACTAAATGTTTCACTGTTAGTGAGGCGTGTTAGCTTTAGCAGCTCATGTTTCTGAGTCCAGGGTTAGCGCAGCTGACCGAGTGGATCCTCAGAACCTCGACAGAACTAATCTGTCCTCAGCCACAACTTAACGTTTCACATTTCTGTCCGACATGAAAATGGTTTCAGAATATTCTGGAAATAAAAACCTGGGAAGAAAACTAGTCCTAACAGCTCCTGTAGAGGTCAAAGGTCAGAACCAAAATCCAGCTGTGTTTTTCATTTAATCCGAGTCTGACTGCAGATGTTCTGGTTCTGTAGAAAACAACCAGAATCATGAAGACTACAGAACCCTGCAGGACGAAACGCCCTAACCATCCAGCCACAGATATTCTGGGATGGTTCAGATCAAAACAGATTGTTAGAATGGTCTAGTCAAAGTCCAGACCTGAATCCCAATGAGGAGGACCTGTAGATGTTCTCCTCATAAATTCCCAATGAAAGAGTAAATATTAAATGTAACAACATGTGGGAAGTTAATGGGGTGTGAATACTTAAGGTGAGCTTTGGGACCCATATGGGCCCCACTCACACCGACTGTCCCCCTGACGCTGACAGGACACAAATCTGACTAAAATCACACAAACAAAGTTAAGATTGTGGGTTTAAAGTCCATGTTGACTCGAACTGATCGGTTAATCGAGCTGATGGACCAAAGACAGAGTCCATAACGCTGGTTCCGATAACGCCAGAGTCCAGCAGCCTCCAATCAGAACCCTGAGAGTGATGAAGCTCTGCTCGCACCTGAGGAAACTTTACCCGAGTGTCGACAGGTAAAACAAAACAAAACATCCGGTTCTAACGGGACGGGATGCAGTTCGGTTCCAAAACTTAGAGAAGTTCAGAAACAAACAAACCAGCGTTTGGATTCAAACGGACCAAGCCGCGTTCTGCTCTAAAAACCCCAAACCAACCAGCAAACCAGGAAGAACCGAGTCACCGCACCGAACCGAGCCGGTCGGAACCAGCGGGACTCCTTACCGTGAGGTCGGCAGTCCGGCTGGGTCAGGATGAAGACTGCGGTGGAAACAGAGCATCAGAATCACAGCAGCTGATCTGCAGGGACTCCGCCCTCAGTGGGCGGGGCCACGGGATGGACAATCTGTAATCAATAATCAATAATCTGCCCCGATCCGCAGGACGACGGGACTCAGTCTGGAGGAATAACAATGAAACCAGGAGCGATGCTGAGATCCTGGAGGCCCGGGGCCTCAGGGGTCCCTCAGTTACTGATGTATAAACATTAAATACGTCCAGAATTTATTTCTCCATATTGGCTTTAAAAAAATTAAAGTAAAAATAAACATACCTGAAACCACAAGTTTACAAACAGCTTCTGACGTTAAATCAGAGAAAACATTTCCTGTTTCAGGTCAGTAAAATTATTTATATTTACTGCTAATAATAGAATCAGTTTTATTTATTAGTGTCTTCATTATTATTACAGTAATATCTGATCCATTAGAACGTGTTCAGATTGAAAATATCAGCAGGTATTAAACACACTTTTCATTAAACACATTTCTGTATTAAATATGTTTTTTATTGGTCTAATGTGATATTATGATCTTAAATGTCATATTTTCATTACGTAAAAGTAGGAAAATGATCATAATTAACAGAAATAAAGGCTTTAAAGCGTTCATCTCTGACTTAGTGATGAATCCATGAAATAAATGGATTTTCAGTAATTTTCTGACTTATTGGATTAAAACTGAAGAAAACAGAAAAATATTTGATTCTATTATAAGATCCATAAATTATAATCTAGTGGGAAAAGAACATAAAGTTAAAACTAAATGTTGTTTTGGATCAAAAATATAAAATATATCTAACTGTGTGAAAGTGTTGGACATATAAATGTAGTAAAGCATTTCAGAAATATAATTTATTTTTTCATATCTGACTTATTGCATAAAACCAACATTAAGCTTCTGTTTGTGAGAATTTTATATAAATTAATATTAGAAATTAATAAATTATATTAAATCAAATATTGAAAGTTTTAAAAATGAATGCAGTTATGTTTAAATATGAGATTATTGTTAAATTTAAACAGTTGTTTTAAGATCAAGTGATAGAAATAAGTTTGATTTTAATATGAAATTATTTGGAAATAAACTCTGCTATGAATCAATTCAAATCACTTTATAGTAAAATTTAGTCACACAGTTTAGATTTTTAAATGAAGAAAATAAAATATTTATAGTAGATATTAATTTAATATGCATACGGCCATGAAAATTTATTCAGTAATTATTGAGAAAACAGATTTTTCACTTCTGTTCAGTAAATAACTCGTTTGTGAATTAATGACTGAATTTATTAAATTCAAAGCATTTTGTTGACCCCAAAGGGAAATTGAGTAAATAAATGTAATTATTTGGTTGTTTTCTCTTGCAGCGCACCAGTTCCTCCTGCCGCCCACAGCATGGTGCTGCCACCACCAGACTGCCCAGCTGGGACAGTTAAAGCCCGTCTGTCCTTCAAACTTAACGATGCTCATGATGAAACAGACTTTTATTTCTCCAGAAATTAAACGTTCTTCCTGTTTGTTGATCGTTTCTTGTGACGGATTCTTCAGATCAAGTCAGAAAATGTTTCATTAGCAGCTTCAGCTGCACAAGGTCTTAATACGTCCACAGGTAGCCTATCAGGACCTTCCAGAGCTATGACATCATCCTCTTAAAGAGACAGAACTCCATTTCTACTGTAAGCTCCTGGTTTCTGCTGTTTAGCTTAGCTTAGCCTAGCCTAGCCTAGCTTAGCGATATTTTTCAGGAATCCAGTTTGACTGAAATAAAGAGGAAAATCTCGGCGTGTTTGTCTCAGTTTAATGTTTCATGTTGGCATCGTCACAGATAAAAACGTCCGCCGACGTTAACAGACACACAAACGTTTCTGTTTACATGAGATCCAATAAATACGAGGAGTTACAGTGGTGGACTGTGGAGGTCAGAGGTCACCTCTGAGCAAAGACGCTTCAGTGACAAAGTAATAAAATGTTCAAACTGATTCGGAATAAAATCACAAAAAGGCACAACATGTAAAAACAGTAAGTTAGATCAGAAGCAGCAAAATAAATCATTTAATTATATTTATTATAAATTTACATATTTTTACTCTTCAAATATTCAGTTTATTCTTTATTGTCCTAGTTAAATCATCTACAAACTCATTTATTGCATGCAGCCCAGAGTTAAAACGCCTGATCATCATCAGCATCGAAAATTATTCATTTCAACTTACAATTAATTTCTAAGGCTCATAAATATACATACACCCTGTGTAATATTTGGTTTCATTCTCTCAGGTCTCAGAGCCTCGAACGATAATTTTACTGACATAAGAAAATAATTTAGCTTGAATTTTCTGAAGTTTTATTCCAGAACCAGAATAAGGTTGAACTGGCTGGACAGAGTGAGGATGAGGAGGAGGATGAAGAAACTCGAAGCACGAAGGAGCCAAGAAAAAAATAACTACCAGAAAAAAGTCGGAATAAAAGTCGTACGACAAAAAGTGAGAATAAAATGGTAAAAATGAGAATAAAGTCAAAATTAAAAGATTATTTTGAGCATCTGAACTTTGAACTGAGTTGATTGGAGGAAAGAATCAAATCTGGATGTTTATCGAACGTCGGCTTCATGAAACTTTTCTCTGGTCGTTTTATGACTTTATTCTCCTAATAAAAAAATGAAATCTCAGTTTGACCCGAATACTCTGGATGAATGAAACGACTGGAGCCCAGAACCTAAACAACAAGTCCATCTGCACGGTTCAGGACGTTTCCATAGCAACGTGGAGCATCATGGGTATTCTGAGGATCTTGTCCTGAATCTAACAGGTTCGGTTCAGCAGCGACTTCAGGTTTGGTTCTGAAACTTTTCCCTCAGGTTTTTCACGATGCTCTTCTGACCGCTCTGCCCGGAGTCGGGTCGGGTTCTCTGCGTCTCGTCCTGCTCTGAAGGCGGCGCCGTCTTGGCCGCGTCCCTCAGCCTGTAGTCGTCGGACTCCTGGTAGGCGCGGCAGCGGTCGATGACGGCCAGGATGGAGATCTTCTCCCGGCTGGTCGGCGAGCGGATCTGGACGTATCCGTCGTCCTCTGCCGGCTCCCCGTTTCCGGGTTCTGGAAGCTTCTCCATGATGATGATCTTGTGTTCGGGGTCGTCTGTGAGCGGCGCCTCGGCGGCGATGTAGTAACCGGGGTCGGCGGGGCCGGCGGCCTGCCGGATCCGCTGCAGGTCGCCCTGCTGCTGCAGGCTGAGCCGCGGGTCCAGAGAGTTGGCCCTGTGCAGCCGTTTGGATCGCTCGTCCCGCGCCGCGGCCCGCCCGCCGCGGGGTCGGCCTGACGACGCGCCGTCGTCATGGAGATGGCCGGGCGAACCGCTGGAGTGCCTCCTGAGGCCGACGTCCAACATGCGGTCCGGGATGGTGCTGCTGCGGCTCATGGGCCGGTTCTGGTTCCGGCCGCCGCCTCTGGAGTATCTGGAGCGGAGTTCCCGCACGTCAGGCCAGCTGAAGCCCTCAGTGGGGGGCGGCGGGCTGAGAGGGGCGTGGCCTGGAGCGCCGCCGCCCAGGTTCTGGACCAGGTCCACCGGGCTCAGCGGCAGAGACTTGGACTGGACCTTAGGACCCAGAGGCAGAGTCAGGCTGGGCTTCCCTGCAGAGAACGGACCGAAACCAGAGTTTAGAGGACAGAACCGACCAAAACCATCAAAAACAGCCCAGTTACTCTCGGCTGCAAAACGGGAAAAACAGGAGAACATCTGTGGTCTATGCCAGCGGGGCCCAAAGTGGGTCCTGGAGGCCCGGCGTCCTGCACGTTTTAGTTCTGTCCCTGCTGGTAGTAACAACCTTTCAGCTTGTCAATGTTCCTCTTCGGCCTCTAAGAGGTGCTGGTCTGATCCAGGTGCGTTAAACCAGGGAGAGAACCAACACATGCAGGATGCCGGGCCTCCAGGACCCACTTTGGACCAACTGGTCTATACAAAACCTGTTCAGGGAGTCCTGTCTCTTTAAATCCAGCTGTTGCTGGCCCCGCCCCCCCCACTCAATGTTTACATTCACACGGATGCAAACAGAAGCCAATTATACAATCATACGTCTTTGAAAAGCAGAAGTGGAGGCTCCTGCACAACCAGCCGGAATGCAGCAAGAGGTTTCTGGATGGTAAGTCAACAACAAAACACTTTGCATTTTCCAGCAGCCATTGTACAGCGGGGAAACCAGCTGACCAAACACAACAGAGCTGTTGCTAGGTAACGGGCGGAGCTTTGCTGGGGTTGCTAGGTAACGGTGGACACCAAATGTGACTTTATCTGGAGATTGTTCCAGCAGCTCATGGACTCTGGACAGATCGTCCAAGATGGCTCCCCCAGACCCTGTGTCATACCCTGACTCACCAGCAGAGGGAGCTGATGAATGGATTAGAGCTACACGGCGTACCTGAACCTTCCTTCTCCTCCACCACACAAGCCAGAGTCTTCCTGTTGAACGGGCCGGCAGGACTCCGCTGTCGGACCACCGGACTGGAGGATCTGATCCGCTGGCTGTAGCGACGAGCCAGAAGACGGACTTTGCTCTCGGCTCGGTCCACCTCGTCCGTTTGCTCCGTCTCCCCCGCGGGTTTGTCGCTGCCGGCCTCGGCCCTCAGCTGCGCCACCCGGGGCACCGTGGCTCGCAGTGTCACCGTCTCTTCCCCGAAGCTTCTGGAGGTGCTGGTCTGACTTCTGGCCCGGCTGAGTGCGGTTCTGGTCTTTGGCAGGGAGGGACTGAAGGATTCCTCTGTGACGGCGCTGAGGTCGGAGTTTCCCAGGTCGGGGTCGCAGCTCTTGGTCCGGGTTAAGCTGCTGACGCCGGCGGAGATGGAGGGCTTCACAGTCTCTCTGGATCGACTGGATTCCCTGTCTTCACTTTGGGATCTGGAGATCTGTCGCTCCATCGCCTGCCAGATCTTAATCATCTCCGATGAAGGTCTGAACTCTTCCTCTGACAGATCATCGGCTGTCGGCTGGAACCTGTGCGGTTCTTCACTGTCGCTGCTCAACATATCGGACTTCAACGAGTCCAAAGACTGACTGGAGACCAAGCGGTCCTTAGTCTCAGCCGGTTGAATGGAGAGAGGATCCAGATCCTGGGCTGAAGCAGGAGGATTGGACTGGGCAGTCTCTGCTCTGGGGATGCTGTTGAAGCGGCTGACGGAGCTCCGGACCAGGCCTGATGGGATGTAGGTCAGGCTCTCCCGGCGCCGCAGGCCGAACGAGGCGTCCTGGTTCTCGGCGTTCTCGTAGTAGCTCTTGATTTTCCCGATGAGCAGCTGGTCCTGCTTGGACAGGGTGGAGTCCCGCCTCCGCCGAACGCTGCGGTCCGGCTCGAAGAGGCTGTCGTCTCTGGGGGACAGCAGACTGAGGTCCGGTCCGCAGAACGCCTCGGGCGGATCGGAGGAGTTGCTGTTGAGGCGCAGCGGGCGGTCGGCCGACTCGGACCGCAGGCTGAGCATGCTGCCGGTCCTGCTGGGTAAACGAGGGGACGGACAGCCGAGGGAGCGGGCGTCGTCCTGGGCCAGGCTGCCTCTCTTGATGCTGGTGAAGTGCTGAGCGATGGCGCTGGCCTTGTCCAGCACCGAGGACGGCAGAATACTGGGAGAACTGGACTCGTCATCCGCCGCCTCCCTCTCGTCCTCATCTGAGGACTCGGCGCTGCTCAGGGTCTTGGAGTCGGAGTCAAATGTGCCAGAAGACGGTGGCTCAGCGGGCTCTGGATCTTCATCAGGCTGCAGGTCTTCAGACATCTGAGGAACCTCAGGGACTGCAGAAGGATCCGGACCAGCAGACGGTTCTGGTTCAGAGTCTTCTGGTTTCTCCAACGGTTTCTCTTGAAGCAACGCGTCTGCAGACTGAAAAGAAAAAGATATGGGTCAAAACATGAGGAACGTACCGGGCTCTCAGTTTATCGATGGCTGTGGTGTTTAAAGGCTGATGATTCGAGTCCCTGAGATTCTGATGTTACCGAGTCTTTGTGCCAAGTTGATCTCAACAGTCAGAGTCGTTTAGTTTAGTTCCTGAACAGTTCCTAGACAGTTCCTGAACAGCTCCTGAACAGTTCCTGAACAGCTCCTGAACAGTTCCTGAACAGTTCCTAGACAGTTCCTGAACAGCTCCTGAACAGTTCCTGAACAGCTCCTGAACAGTTCCTGAACAGTTCCTGAACAGTTCCTAGACAGTTCCTGAACAGCTCCTGAACAGCTCCTGAACAGCTCCTGAACAGCTCCTGAACAGCTCCTGGACAGTTCCTGGACAGTTCCTGAATGGCTCCTGAACGGCTTCTGAATAGTTCCTGAACAGTTCCTGGACAGTTCCTGAACAGTTCCTAGACAGTTCCTGAATAGCTCCTGAATAGCTCCTGAACAGTTCCTGAACAGTTCCTGGACAGTTCCTGAACAGTTCCTGAACAGCTCCTGAACAGTTCCTGAACAGTTCCTGAACAGTTCCTAGACAGTTCCTGAACAGCTCCTAGACAGTTCCTAGACAGTTCCTGAACAGCTCCTGAACAGCTCCTGAACAGTTCCTAGACAGTTCCTGAACAGCTCCTGAACAGCTCCTGAACAGTTCCTAGACAGTTCCTAGACAGTTCCTGAACAGCTCCTGAACAGCTCCTGAACAGTTCCTGAACAGTTCCTAGACAGTTCCTAGACAGTTCCTAGACAGCTCCTGAACAGTTCCTGAACAGTTCCTAGACAGTTCCTAGACAGCTCCTGAACAGTTCCTAGACAGTTCCTAGACAGTTCCTAGACAGCTCCTGGACAGTTCCTAGACAGTTCCTAGACAGTTCCTGAACAGCTCCTGAACCACTCCTGAACAGCTCCTGAACAGTTCCTGGACAGTTCCTGAACAGTTCCTAGACAGTTCCTGAACAGCTCCTGAACAGCTCCTGAACAGTTCCTAGACAGTTCCTAGACAGTTCCTAGACAGTTCCTGAACAGCTCCTGAACAACTCCTGAACAACTCCTGAACAGCTCCTGAACAGTTCCTGAACAGTTCCTGAACAGTTCCTGAACAGTTCCTGAACAGCTCCTGAACAGCTCCTGAACAGCTCCTGAACAGCTCCTGAACAGCTCCTGGACAGTTCCTGGACAGTTCCTGAATGGCTCCTGAACGGCTTCTGAATAGTTCCTGAACAGTTCCTGGACAGTTCCTGAACAGTTCCTGGACAGTTCCTGAACAGTTCCTAGACAGTTCCTAGACAGTTCCTGAACAGTTCCTGAACAGTTCCTGAACAGTTCCTAGACAGTTCCTGAACAGCTCCTAGACAGTTCCTAGACAGTTCCTGAACAGCTCCTGAACAGCTCCTGAACAGTTCCTAGACAGTTCCTGAACAGCTCCTGAACAGCTCCTGAACAGTTCCTAGACAGTTCCTAGACAGTTCCTAGACAGTTCCTGAACAGCTCCTGAACAGCTCCTGAACAGCTCCTGAACAGTTCCTGAACAGTTCCTAGACAGTTCCTAGACAGTTCCTAGACAGCTCCTGAACAGTTCCTGAACAGTTCCTAGACAGTTCCTAGACAGCTCCTGAACAGCTCCTGAACAGCTCCTGAACAGTTCCTAGACAGTTCCTAGACAGCTCCTGAACAGCTCCTGAACAGTTCCTAGACAGCTCCTAGACAGCTCCTGAACAGCTCCTGAACAGCTCCTGAACAGTTCCTAGACAGTTCCTAGACAGTTCCTAGACAGTTCCTGAACAGCTCCTGAACAACTCCTGAACAGCTCCTGAACAGTTCCTGAACAGTTCCTGAACAGTTCCTAGACAGTTCCTGAACAGCTCCTGAACAGCTCCTGAACAGCTCCTGAACAGCTCCTGGACAGTTCCTGAATAGCTCCTGAATAGCTCCTGAACAGTTCCTGAATAGCTCCTGAACAGCTCCTGAACAGTTCCTGAACAGCTCCTGAATAGCTCCTGAACAGTTCCTGAATAGCTCCTGAACAGTTCCTGAACAGTTCCTGGACAGTTCCTGAACAGTTCCTGAAAGCTCCTGTTTACCTGCTCAGGTGTCGGTTCAGGTCCGATCAGTTCGTCTTCAGAGAGCTGACCGTTTTCTTTTTTTGCGGCGTTGCAACTTTTCTCTGCCTCCTGCAAATAAAAACATATTAAACTCTGCAGAAGTCATAAAACTCATTTTAAACGGATGGAAATAAATATCTGACTGTTTGGAGGATGAAGCAGCACAGCAGCTTTAGCAAAACATGCCAGAGAAATAAATGCATAAAAAAAGAAAAAGAGGAATAAGCAGCAAACAGAATGCAAACCTTCAGCCCTGAGGAACTCCAGAAGAGCAAAACAAGTCCAAGTGCAGTCTCAAGTGTCAAAGTTCAGCTGACGGTTCTGGTTCCACTGGCTGATTATTTCACTGACATGGGAAAAGGTCATCAGTGAAACAATCAGCCAGTGGAACTGGGACTTTTCCATCAATACGAAGGAATTACTGACTGAAACTCCTACATGTTGCTGGGAAGTTACTTACAAGTTAGTTTTGTGTTATTTTAAGTGAACTGAGATATTCGGACTTGAAACGAGACTAAAATAGTTGGTAGGGTTTTGTGTTTCTGCAGTGTGAGCAGCAGCAGCTGGTTTTGCAGCTGGAGTTATGGCGGCCGTCCGTTCAGACGGAGCTGCAGCGGGCAGCAGGAAGCAGGAAGCCTCACCGTCCCCGCAGAGGAAAGGAAGGCCTGGACGGTGTGTTGCCAGCAGGAGATGGCAGCCAGCACGGAGCTGGCAAAGTCCTCTACCTGCTCGTCCTCCAGGAGGAAGTCGTCCAGCCGGCCGGCCTCGTCCTCGCCGCCGTCCGGCTCGCCCAGGCTGCTGGAGCCCAGCGTGCTGCTGCTGATGGCGTCCTGCAGCGAGCGCCTGTCGCCCGCCAGCGCGTCCTCACTGACCGCATGCTGCGGGACGCCACACACTGCTCAACATGCTACAGTACATCTACAACCACGGCTAGTCGCCCCCACAGAGCCAGGCTAACGGCTAGCAGGTCAGTTCCTTACCTCCAGAGGCGCTGAGGCGGCAGCAGGTCAGCGGACGATTTGATTGGTTGGAAACAGAAAGAACTGGTTAGAATCACAACATTCAGACTAAAGCATTTAGCTGGTGTTACATCTGGAATATTCTGGTTCTGAACCATGAAACAACTTTTACTGCAACAGTTAAATAACAGAACAAATTCATTATGAGGTCAATTACACTAAATGTAACACCGCCCCCAAGAGGGCAAAGGTTGTCATTACACTCCTACCTGTGAGCTTCGGTCTTCAGGAAGTGATTCGTTCAGCTTTGTTGTTGTTGAGTGTTGCTAGATTTTAAAATACTTACAGCAGAACTACACCAATGCATGCTGGGTACTGAACCACACCAATGCATGCTGGGTACCGAACCACAGCAAAGCATGCTGGGTACCGAACCAAGGCAATGCATGCTGGGTACCGAACCACAGCAATGCATGCTGGGTACCGAACCACAGCAATGCATGCTGGGTACCGAACCACAGCAATGCATGCTGGGTACCGAACCACGGCAATCCATGCTGGGTACCGAACCACGGCAATGCATGCTGGGTACCGAACCACAGCAAAGCATGCTGGGTACCGAACCACGGCAATCCATGCTGGGTACCGAACCACAGCAATGCATGCTGGGTACCGAACCACAGCAATGCATGCTGGGTACCGAACCACAGCAATGCATGCTGGGTACCGAACCACGGCAATGCATGCTGGGTACCGAACCACAGCAAAGCATGCTGGGTACCGAACCACGGCAATCCATGCTGGGTACCGAACCACAGCAAAGCATGCTGGGTACCGAACCACGGCAATGCATGCTGGGTACCGAACCACAGCAATGCATGCTGGGTACCGAACCACAGCAATGCATGCTGGGTACCGAACCACAGCAAAGCATGCTGGGTACCGAACCACGGCAATCCATGCTGGGTACCGAACCACAGCAATGCATGCTGGGTACCGAACCACAGCAATGCATGCTGGGTACCGAACCACAGCAAAGCATGCTGGGTACCGAACCACGGCAATCCATGCTGGGTACCGAACCACAGCAATGCATGCTGGGTACCGAACCACAGCAATGCACACAAATGTTGAACTTTGTTCAACTTGAAGTTGACAGTCTATTAGAGCTTTAGAATGAATCCATAATGATAAATTTAGAGGAAGCTAAATGTGTCCAGCTAGTAAAACACTAAAGCACTAAATTAAGACTTGGCTCTGCTAGTAGCACATTAGTGGAAGTGCAGCCTTCGATGCAGCCAATTAAATTAGTTTGAATTTATCCAGAAAAATGAGTTTAGAGGAAGTTAAGTGTGCTAAACTTTGTCACAGTTAAATATTACAAATAAAAGATGTTCATCGATGTGAAAGTCAACAGAAAACAGATTTTTACCTTTATTCCTCTTCAGCATCTGCTTGGTTGGTTCTGAAGGAGAAATGAAACAGATTCATGATTTTAATGAGACAATCAGAAATGATGAATTATAAATATTGATGTGTTTAATACCCAGAGAGGATTCATAACTGTACTCAACTCAGAGCAGGAATACTTCAACATGTTAGTCAACTAAAGGTAAAAAGTATCCGTCCAAGAAATTACTCAAGTGAAAAAGTATTTGGTAAAACTTACTGAGCAACTGATCAAATTATCAATCGTGTAATATTTAATCATCATCAGATAGAGCAAAATATAAAGAGGAATTTTTCATGTTTTAATTACAATAATTCATATAAGTAACAAAAAATAAAATCAGGTAAAAGAAAATTGATCTAAATTAGTTTCTTCCAATACAAACTTATGAAACTTTAACAGAAACTGCAGAATCTGTCTGCTGGATTTTAAAACGTTTGTTTTTCATTCAGTGGGAAGAAAATCCAGAAATTTACTCAAGTAAAAGGAACTGCGTAGTAAAAATACTCCTAAAGGGAAATGTTTTCATACAAGTAACTGAGTAACTGAGTAACTGAGTAACTGTAACTGAGTAACTGAGTAACTGTAACTGAGTAACTGTAACTGAGTAACTGAGTAACTGTAACTGAGTAACTGAAACTGAGTAACTGAGTAACTGAGTAACTGTAACTGAGTAACTGAGTAACTGTAACTGAGTAACTGTAACTGAGTAACTGAGTAACTGTAACTGAGTAACTGTAACTGAGTAACTGAGTAACTGTAACTGAGTAACTGAGTAACTGAAACTGAGTAACTGTAACTGAGTAACTGAGTAACTGTAACTGAGTAACTGTAACTGAGTAACTGTAACTGAGTAACTGAGTAACTGAGTAACTGAGTAACTGTAACTGAGTAACTGTAACTGAGTAACTGTAACTGAGTAACTGTAACTGAGTAACTGTAACTGAGTAACTGTAACTGAGTAACTGAGTAACTGTAACTGAGTAACTGAGTAACTGTAACTGAGTAACTGAGTAACTGTAACTGAGTAACTGAGTAACTGAGTAACTGTAACTGAGTAACTGAGTAACTGTAACTGAGTAACTGAGTAACTGTAACTGAGTAACTGTAACTGAGTAACTGTAACTGAGTAACTGAGTAACTGTAACTGAGTAACTGTAACTGAGTAACTGTAACTGTAACTGAGTAACTGAGTAACTAACTGAGTAACTGAGTAACTGTAACTGAGTAACTGTAACTGAGTAACTGAGTAACTGTAACTGAGTAACTGAGTAACTGTAACTGAGTAACTGTAACTGAGTAACTGTAACTGTAACTGAGTAACTGAGTAACTGTAACTGAGTAACTGAGTAACTGTAACTGAGTAACTGTAACTGTAACTGAGTAACTGAGTAACTGTAACTGAGTAACTGTAACTGAGTAACTGTAACTGAGTAACTGTAACTGTAACTGAGTAACTGTAACTGAGTAACTGTAACTGAGTAACTGTAACTGAGTAACTGTAACTGTAACTGAGTAACTGTAACTGAGTAACTGAGTAACTGTAACTGAGTAACTGTAACTGAGTAACTGAGTAACTGTAACTGAGTAACTGAGTAACTACCCGACTGCCTGCGGCCCTGCCGAGCGTCTCGGGGAAACTCGTCCGTCACGGCCTTCTTCAGCCGCTCGGGGCTGTATCGGTACCGGGCCGGACCTGCAGAGAAGCACAGCGCGGTCAGAGCCAGAACGCCGCCTCCGGCTGGAGGACGAAGAGCAGCAGAGTCATCCTCACAGATGGAGTCCATCTCCAGAATGGCTTCCTTGGCCTGAAACACAAAGCAGGCAGCTGCTGGGACTCTGTGCTGGTCTTACTGGTCGTACTGGAGTCTGAGCCACTCACCTTCTGTGGGATGGCCGCCTGGTGGTTTTCCAGGATGATGCGTTTGATGTGATGAGCCCAAAGCTTCTTCTCTTCCACCGTCTTCGCCTGAAACACGAAGCGAGTGAAGAGAGACGGCAGATCGGAAATCTGTCCACGGATTCCCAGAACGATTTCAGAAACTGGCAGTTCTGAGGTGGAGAGGCTGGATCTCAGAGCTGCGATGGATCTAATTTTCTACACTCAGACAGCGTTGAAATGATTAATCGTGAATCAACTATTCTAGTAATCGATTCATCGTTAACTGGAGTATTAAAACATGACATTTACTGAGAAAAACACAACAGTCAGAGCAGTAATTAAGCCAAAAATGTACAAAAATATAAACATTTTGCATTTAAGATGAAAAACCTTCTTTGTGTATGCAAGTTTTTGTTATTAAACTAATCGAATAATTGATTAGTAAAATAATCGTTCAGCTGCGACCGGGTCGCAGCTGAACGATTATTTTAGAAATTTAGAATTGAATCAATTATTTGGATGATTAATTTTATTTATAAAATGACACATTGAGCAGATTTTTCATTTAACCAGCTAAACTGACTTCACAAGATCAGAAATACAAACGGAAATATAAAACAATCCAATTAGTTTTTACGTAAAAAGCTCAGATTTCTTTACGGAACCTGGTGACGCTAAAATGCCACTTCAGGACTTCTGGGTAGAACAGATTTACAGAAAAACGTGTTTTTTCCATCTTAAATGCAAATTGTTTATACATTTTGTTCAGTTTTGGCTTCAGTGCTGGTCTGGCTGTGCCGTTTTCAGTAAACTGACTTTTTCAGAGTCTGTAAAATTTGGCTTGGAAATATATTTAGGAAAGTTTACTGCAGGTAATCGAGTATTTCATGTCTGTTTCCACCATTTGTCTCTTTGTTTAAAATTTGCACTTGATGTTTAATTGTTGCTCTTTCTGAGGCATTCGTTGCTCCTCGCTCAGGCGGCGGCGGCTCACCTGCATGTTGTGAGTCTGTTTGAGGTGTTTGTAATGGCTGACGCTGAAGCTCAGCGAATCCTTGGCGCTCTCGATCAGCAGCAGCGTCGACGACTGGAGAAGCAGAGAAACGTAGACATGAGGACGAAGCCGGCGCTGCCGCCGGGGGCCCGTTGCCGTGGTAACTCACAGAGATGTGCGTCTTGTAGACGAAGTGCTCGCCGCGGCGCTTGGTGATGAGCAGCATGCGGTCGAACAGGAAGAGCGTGCGCTCGTGTCGGGCCCGGGGAACCTTGAAGGTTCCCTCCAGCACCAGTTCGCCGTACGTGGTGAGGTCCGGACCTTTCCAGTTCACCAGCAGAGACTGGACCTCCTGCAAGAGGTCAAGGGTCAGACCGAGGCTGCTGCTGTTAGCGCTTTAGCGTAACTGTGCTAATGCGCCGCTAATAATGTGGAAGGAATCAACTTTTACATGATGAGTTTCACTTTTTGAAATGAAATGTTGCAATAACTAGAATGAGTGATTTATTGATGCTGCTGCAGCCGCCGTGACCACGTTAGCGACCTGCAGCCGCACGGCGTGCTCGTGTTTCCTCTTCATGTCGTTGATGTACCAGGCCACCCAGGTCATGGTGTAGAGCGCCTCCTCCACCACATCGTAGCCGTCCTTCTGAGGGCCGAAGTGCTTCGCGATCTCCTGAACACCAGCAGCAAGACGGAGAAAATCAGGTGGAAAACATCCGTTTCTACGCAGACCATGGTTTTCTGTTCATACGTCAACGATTTCATGTCAGCTGTGAATTTATAACCAATGAACTCGATGTGCGCCATGATGTCTCTACTGTCCTGGAATTTAAACTCAGAGCTTAGGATCCAAACATCCAACCAGGAAACGGTTCAACTCTCTAAACCTTTACAGTTTTCTGAACATTTTCAGCAAATTTCTACAAGATATAAACAAAAATTCACTAGAAGTTTATTCTACACTGAATAAATATGGAACCTGGAAAAACTGTAGGAAACAAAAACATGTCCGTCTTCCATAATTTTCCAGGCCTTGAAAACTCTTAAATTAATTCCAGATTTTTCCAGACAAAGAGGAAATCCTTAGAAACACAGACCCAGAAATATTAAAACCAAATTAATCATCATGTTCATGAAAGACCACACAGGTGAGGAAGGTCAGCAGGTGAAGAAGGTCAGCAGGTGAGGAAGGTCAGCAGGTGAAGAAGGTCAGCAGGTGAAGAAGGTCAGCAGGTGAAGAAGGTCAGCAGGTGAAGAAGGTCAGCAGGTGAAGAAGGTCAGCAGGTGAGGAAGGTCAGCAGGTGAAGAAGGTCAGCAGGTGAAGAAGGTCAGCAGGTGAAGAAGGTCAGCAGGTGAAGAAGGTCAGCAGGTGAGGAAGGTCAGCAGGTGAAGAAGGTCAGCAGGTGAAGAAGGTCAGCAGGTGAAGAAGGTCAGCAGGTGAAGAAGGTCAGCAGGTGAGGAAGGTCAGCAGGTGAGGTACCTGGAGCAGCAGGTGGTACTTGAGGATCCTCTGGACGGGTTTGAGCAGGTAGGAGCCCAGAGGCAGCGAATGCTTCAGCGACGCCTGGCGGTCCCGGAAAAACTTGGCCACAGATTTATTGTTCATGCACTTCGTCAGCGCTTCCACCGACCTGCAACAGGTGAGTCAGGCTTTAAACATCAGGTTACTGCAACTGAGACTGCCACCTAGTGGTGTGGAGGTAGAAACAGAGAACAGGTGAATTATGGGTAGATATGACTAGTAACGCAGCTAATGATTAGTTTAGTTATTGATTGTTCTGTTGAATATTCTGAATATTATTCAATTATTCTGAAAACTGTTAATCACATTTCTGATAAATCAGATATTTTGACGATTAATTGATTATTCTGTCGATTAATCATCACAGTTCGGTTAATCGTTTCGGGTAATGAATGGATGAACTGGAAGCTGTGAGCAGGAGGAACCACAGAGCTGCTCGGTTCAGGACTTACTCTGGGTAGCTGGTGCAGTACTGGGTGTAGATATCGAAGTCTTCACTCTGGAACAAACCAGACATCAGATGAAGACTTTCCTCTCAGCAGCAGAACCAGTCTCACCTCCATGTTGGGTTTTAACCGACCTTTGACACGAAGCAGCTGGCGATGGCGACGGGGTCGTTGTCGCATCGCTCCAGGTCCTGCAGCAGCTCGCTGTGAAACGGGGAAACGGCGTCTAGTTCGCTCATACTGAACGTGCTTCAGCTAGCTTTAATTAGCTTCAGCTAGCTTCAATTAGCTTCAGCCAGCTTCAGCCAGCTTCAATTAGCTTCAGATAGCTTCTGCTAGCTTCAGCTAGCTTCTGCTAGCTTCTGCTGGCTTCAGTTAGCTTCAGCCAGCTTCAATTAGCTTCAGATAGCTTCAGCTAGCTTCTGCTAGCTTCAGCCAGCTTCTGTTAGCTTCAGCCAGCTTCAATTAGCTTCAGATAGCTTCTGCTAGCTTCTGCTGGCTTCAGTTAGCTTCTGCTAGCTTCAGTTAGCTTCAGCCAGCTTCTGTTAGCTTCAGCTAGCTTCAGATAGCTTCTGCTGGCTTCAGTTAGCTTCAGCTAACTTCTGCTAGCATCAGTTAGCTTCTGCTAGCTTCAGTTAGCTTTTGCTAGCTTCAGTTGGCTTCGGCTAGCGTCAGCTAGCTTCTCCTCACCTGTTGAACTCGTAGATGTCCTCAATGTTCCCGAAAAGGTCGCAGACCAGCTTGGGGTGGTTGGACAGTTCCGACTCGTCGATGATGTGAGCGAGGTAATCCTGAGGAGGATGAGGAGGATGAGGATGAAGGTTTTCTCTTTCTGGATTTATTCCAGTTTCAGAATTCAACATAAATAAACTAAAGTCACATCTAAAAAATCAAGAGCATTGAATTAAATGTTAATAATTTTTTATACATAATCGCAAAACAGTTTTGATTGTAATGCTGACTTTCCTCCAGCAGGGGGCAGACTGGATCTGTTGGATCCTTCAGTTTGGAGGAAATCAAAATGTATCTTTATGGTAGTAAATGGAAAAATTTGTTATTTTGTACATTTTTAAAGAGCTCATTCAGTATTTAATATCTTTTAAAGGCACTCACACTGATGCTAAAAAATAAAACAATAAAATTATTTATTTTGACCAAATATCATCCAGCTTGTATCCATGGATACTATCTGTTGTTTTCTGGGTTGTGGAGCATATCCAGGTTAAAATGTCTCCCCTGGTTCTGGTTCTGATCTGTGGTTCTAACTGTCTCTCTCTCTGACCCTGGGCGTTACATAAGCAGGTAATCCCTGCTAATCTGTTAATTATAGGGCCAGGCCACTTCCTCCAGCAGCAGGACATGTCCTCCGCCTGTCCGTGTCCCCGTCAGCTGAATGTCCTCTAAAGAAACTAAGCAGCTTCCTGTTTCAAGCTGAACTTCGTGGATTTGAAAAACACCCGTCAAACAGAGGAAATCTTTTTGGAATCAGCCTGAAATGTCCGAACCAAAAACCTGTTCAGGTGAAAATGAGAGACCTGAACCGCAAACTCACTGCACAGAAAGGACGACCTCCAGACCAGCAGGGGGAGCCGATGGGACCGTACCCTCACTGAAAACACGATGTCAGGAACTTTTATCGTGGTTGAAATGATTAATCGGCTTAATCGCAATGATTGATAAATAATTGTCAACTAATATAATTTATCCAATTATTAATCAGCTAATTCAGTAATCAATTGATTAATAATTAATGAATTAAATCATTTGCATCTTCTGAAGTATTTCTAATATTGAATAAAAAAGGCTGAAGTGGTTAAATGAAAAATCTGCAGTGTGAATGTTTTTGAAAGACTGTGATGATTGATCATTAAAATATAATTGATTAATTGTCAGAATAACCAATAGAACAATTGATTACTTTGGTAATCGTGAGCTGCAGCTCTAGTTGTATCTCCAGTAAAGTCCATGAGGAGGAGGAGAGCATCTGATTGGTCCGATCAGCAGGAATGAAGGTCAGACGGACAGGAAGAGCCAACATGGCGCCTCTGACTCACCTCCACTATGATCTTCAGGTCTCTGACGTACATCCGCTCCGTCTCGATGATCTCCATGACGATGCGGTCCAGATACTTCAGCTTGGGGTCGGGCACCATGGTGGCGCCCACGAAGGGCAGCCGGCGGCTGGACGCTCGGCTCGGAGTCGACGCTTTGTTGTTGTTGTTCTTGTTGTGAACGAAGCTCCGCCCCCTTTTCTCAGGACTCGGGTTCTGGTTCAGGTCGACGCCGGAGGACGCCTCGGACTCCGGCGGCGGGGCGACGTAGTCGTCCCTGGAGGACCCGGACCCGGAGGACAGCGTGGAGATCAGGCTGAGCGGGCGCTGGCCCGACGCCGGCGGGTCGGAGGGGTCAGAGGGCGTGGCGGACGGAGCGCGCTCATCGCTGCTGATGGAGGCGATGGACAGGCGAGGCGACTCTGACGAGCACACAAAGAAATCACATCAGAAAACAAGTCAAAACCACCATCTTGTGACCATACCGCCCCCTATGGGCTCAAACTGCCAATTACAACCAAAAAGAGAATCCAGGGGAAAACGTTTAATATGAAAACTGCCAGAGACCCGACATAATCAGGAGCAGATGCGCTATAATGGGAAATTTCTCATTTAAAGGGGATTCAGAACCCATTTTAACGAGATGGAAAAGGCGCTAGGAGGAAACGTCATTAAAGCAACAACTGTTAAAATAAGACGCAAAACTTTTTAAAATAAACTTTCTCATGTAGACGAAATGCGTAGCATCTGAGATTTTCACCTCATTAAACCAAAATTAAGCGCACACCACTCCAAATTGTGCATAGGGGCTGGCTTCAGTGAGTCGCGGTTCAAAGGTCACTGAGTCCAGAAAAAAATGGATTAAAATTGTGGATCTTTTGGCATCTAAAGTAAAACCGTAAGGAGTTTGTTTCAGGTTCCTGCAGGAACAGGAAGTGAAAAATGAGTTTTAAAGGAAACACTCCGACAAAACACCAAAGCAGTGAATCACAAGCGGCTGCAAACGTCTGAGGAACTCCAGGAATGGAGAGTTCATCGGGTTCCAACAGGCAGAAACTGAACATTCCCAAAGATCTTTACGCTCCTTTCAGCTGATCGATTCAAGAGAAATCAGAACAAAATTAACAGAACCACAAACACTGAATCACGATTTAACCCAGTGAGGCGGCGCGCTGCTCCTTTAAATGGAGGACAAACGGCAGGTTAAAGTTCAACTGACGACTCCTGGGATTCCCCAAGGCCCGCGGCTCGGCCCACTTTAATAAACTTCAGCTTTTATTCACTGACCAGGACCAGAACCAGGACCAGGACCAAAACCAGGACCAGGACCAGAACCAGGACCAGGACTAGAACCAGGACCAGGACTAGAACCAGGACTAAGACTAGAACCAGGACTAGGAAAAGAACCAGGACTAGAACCAGGACTAGGACCAGAACCAGGACCAGAACCAGGACTAAGACTAGGACCAGGACCAGAACCAGGACTAGAACCAGAACCAGGACTAGAACCAGGACTAGGACTAGAACCAGAACCAGGACTAGAACCAGAACCAGGACCAGAACCAGAACCAGAACCAGAGCCAGGACTAGAACCAGGACCAGAACCAGGACCAGAACCAGGACCAGGACTAGAATCAGAAACAGAACCAGAACCAGGACTAGAACCAGGACCAGGACCAGAACCAAAACCAGGACCAAAACCAGGACCAGAAACAGAACCAGGACTAGAACCAGAAACAGAACCAGGACTAGAACCAGGACCAGAACCAGGACTAGGACCAGAACCAGAACCAGGACCAGAACCAAAACCAAAATCAGGACCAGGACCAGGACCAGAACCAAAACCAGGATCAGAACCAGGACCAGAACCAGGACCAGAACCAGAACCAAAACCAGGATCAGAACCAGAACCAGGACTAGAAACAGAACCAGGACCAGAACCAGGACCAGAACCAGAACCAGGATCAGAACCAGAACCAGAACCAGGACCAGGACCAGAACCAGGACTAGAACCAGAACCAGGACTAGAACCAGGACTAGGACTAGAACCAGAACCAGGATCAGAACCAGAACCAGGACCAGAACCAGGACCAGAACCAGAACCAGGACTAGAACCAGAACCAGGACCAGAACCAGAACCAGGATCAGAACCAGAACCAGGACCAGAACCAGGACCTTCTCTAGAGCAGAACCTGAGGTTCTGTTCAAACAGCTCCTCCTCCTTTGGAAACACAATTTAAATACAAATGAAACCTTTGCAAAGGTCAAAGGTCATCATGCAGAGATGTATTTGGCCTCCTTGCAGATTTTCTCCGACTTTTTGTCACAATTAAAATCGAAAAGGAGACAAAAAAACTTAAGATGAGAAAACTCAAACGTATTAATACAGAATAATAATATAATGTTTCACCAGAGAATAATTTTATCTCTGATGAGAAGAAATGACAGAAACATTTAATTAGAATATTCTATAAGGTTCTGTTTTAAAATCCATCAGTTTGTATTTAAATAGTTTGGTGCATAAAACTATTTTACTAAAATGTTCAGTATTAACTCAGCTGATAACTATATTCAAACTATAATTTTACAAAGAATAAAGCAGATTAAAATGGATTTTTGAGCAACTCGATTCTCTATAGAACTGATTTTTCTGCACCTCCAATATAAACAATATGAATAATAAACATGTTAATGTAAAAACTCTCGGTATCATGATATGCAAAACTCAGAAAGAGAAAAATAAAAATTAAAACGCTTCTTTTTGAGATTTGTATCTTATAATAACAATTTTATTAAAATGAGACGCAAAACTCAATAAAACCAGAGCATTTTTGTTAAAACGAAATCCAAAACTAGTTAAAAACACAAACGATGTCACAGTTTGGCAGAAAGTCAAATTAGATGCAAACCAAAATTCTCATTAAAATGAGAAAACTTTTTTTAACAAAATATAAAAGTTGTTCTGAGGTTTGAACAAAGTAGCAGAACAGAAAGTGGAAAACTCAGCAAAGTCCAGAGAGCTTCAGGGTGAGGAAGAGGAGGAGAAGAAGGAGGAGGAGGTGGAGGAAGAGGAGGAGGAGGAAGAGGAGGAGCAGTGGAGTTTGAATGAAAACATTCGTCCATGCTGTGGTGGTCCGTTAGCCGCCCAGCGAGGCGTTCACTGACCCTGCAGGAAGTTTGTGGAGCTGATCCAGTCAGTTCCCATGAAACATCTGGACTCTTGTCAGGTCCGTTACGCCCAGCAGAACCTCGGATCAAAGCCAGAACCGGCAGGAAGCCCGACCTTCACGGCTTTTAGAGGATTTCACTCACCGATCCGGCGCAGCGGCCGGCCGTCCGAGGCGCTCCTGAAGCAGATCGTCACCTTCTGCTCTGAGCAGGAACACCTGACCACAGCAGCTGCTCTTCCTCCTCCTCCTCCTCCGGCCAGGCTCCTCCAGAAGCCCCTCTGGTACCCCATCACACCCAGAACCGTTTACTGGGGTCTGATCTTCCTGCAGCTCAACTGCAGCAGAGAGGGAAGGTTTAACACAGGGAGGAAGAGGAGGAGTTCTGGATCAGAGGAGGAAGAGGAGAAGGAGGAGGAAGGTCTGGGACTGGAGGTCAGTGAACTAACCACCAAACACACCGGGAGGTCACAGCGCCCCCTACAGGTCACCGAGTCACAACAAGCAGGTCCAGAACAGAGAATAAAGAGGAAGGATGTATAAATGAACCCTGAGTTTCTCATCTGGTGGGAATGAACTGGGACCAACCAGCTCTTCTGGTCTGTTTAAACATTTAAAACTCATATCTGCTCTCTGATTGGTGGGCGTGTGCTGCTCTCTGATTGGTGGGCGTGTGCTGCTCTCTGATTGGTGGGCTTGTGCTGCTCTCTGATTGGTGGCTGTGTGCTGCTCTGTGATTGGTGGGCGTGAGCTGCTCTCTGATTGGTGGGCGTGTGCTGCTCTCTGATTGGTTCAGAGCCAAGCAGGTCAAAGTTCCCCTGCAGTTATTGTTGCCATGTTTACAGAGCCATAATTACGGCTGATGTTTACACAGCCGTCTGTTTGGAGCCGCTCCTTCCGCCAACTGATGGTATCAGACCCAGACCCAGCGGTTACTATGGAAACGGGCCTCAAGTCACCTCAACTTAGAAGTGGACTAAAGGTCAAAGGTTAGAAATTTGCTAATCAAGCGTACAAGAATTGAACCTCTTGATTTTCTTCTTGTTATTCCTGCTGAATCGTCTCTGCTTCTTTATTTCTTTATTTGTTGGAATAAAGCAATAAAAAAATTAAAGGTGACACACGGTGGCTCAGAAGTTTACATACCCCTGGTTCTCTGCCAGGTTTCTGTTATAAAAACCAGAACATGATACATCGTTTAGTAAACTCACCCTGCCTGCTCGGCTCATAGGAAAAACAAACAGCCGAGAGGAAAAGTGTCATAAATAAAGGTGCAGTACAAAAGTTTACACACCCTTAAGCTAACACGCTGAGTAAACACAATTTGGTTCAAATTTAGCCTTCAGTCTTTATGGCTGACAATGAATGAGAATTCAGCATTTCTACTGGAAACATTAGGCCACAGGGGGATAAGAAACTATAATTTAAAATACTTTATTTATCCCAAAGTTAAAATATTGAAACTCAGCCCAGTTTCTGCAGCAGTAGCAGTCAGTATCTGAAGAGGCCTCTGACTGAAGACCTGCTGCTGTGCGACCATTATAACAGCTCAGTAGCACAGCATCATGTCTGGGATGACACCGTCTGTTCGCTAGCTCTGCTAATCCACCTCCTTTGCTTTAGCCGCTCCTCTTCAACCCGTTTGTTGAGAACGCCAGCAGAGAGAGCCAGGGATATGATTCATGTCAATTATGATGGCTGAACTTCCTCTTTCTCTCTCTGGCTTTGGCGATGCTAATCAGTTGCTCCCAGTTGTAAAAACAATACCTTGTTGCCATGGTTACGCATCATAACAGCCTGTATGATCAGTTTCCGTCTCGTCTTTGTCACTAATTTGTGAAAAACTTCCAGTTTTTGTAGCATTGCATCATCTTCTGTCCTGTAATGTTTAAAATGCTGTGGAAATTGCTTACATCCCTCCTCCTGGCTGATACCTTTAAGATCCTGTCAATGCTTTGTAACCTCTGGCTTTATATAAAAGACCTTAAAGGTCAAAGATCATATAAACCATCAATGCAACCTGTCTACTGTAGTACCAGGGTAATCAGTTGACTGGGATTCAGAATGAAGCTACCCTGACACATGTAGCCAGCTAGTCTCTCTGTATGGAATGCCTGGAATGCCAAAAATACCGGGTGGGGAAAAAATAACAGAGGGACTGATGGACTTTATTCCAGGTAATCAGAGTCAGGTGAGAACTTCAGAGGACTGAAAGATAAATAAAACTGTTAGGCTGAACCAAATATTAACTCAAAGTAGGCCTGGTGATATGGCTTCAAAATAAAAGCTCTGATTTTTGGTATTTTTAATACCAGATTCAATTTTAATCTTTTTTTTTCTAGAAAAAAAAGGTAATTACAGAAAATATTTTTTAAAAGTGGCTTTTATTTCAATCATTCCTTCTGCGAATTGTACAACAAAGAATAATACGTTTTATTTCATTACGAGAAATAAACTTTACCAAAAATAACTAGAAAATAGTTGTTTTAATAAGAATCAGGATCTGACATGAGCAGCTCAGTTTCTGTTGTTTTCTTCTAAATAAACTCAACGAAATGAGTAATTTAATGCTGTTGTGTTAAAAAATGAAGTATTTAATTTTCTATAAAACTTATACCAACATAGAAATTCACAAGACAATTAACATTGCTCATAAAATTTTTTGTTGGGGTTTTCATAAAATCACTATTTCATTCTCCTAATATTATGACTTTATTGTCATAATTTAAAAATAAACTCCGTTGTAGAGTTTACCTGAACTGAAAGCTGCAAAACTCTCTTTTCAAACAAGATGGCAGCTCAAAAGATCACATTGGTGATTTATTCTAAAATCCAGATTTAAATGTAAAAAAAGGATCTTGATTGATCAGTAGACAACCAGGCGCTGCATTTCTGTTCCCCACTGAGGGATTTTATTGTTATTTCATTGTTACTAAGTTATGGTGAATATTTATTATAGGTCTGAATTTATTTATAAAGGTTGTTTTTCTTTGTCTAAGACTAAAACGTTTGATATTTGTGCATCTGAATCATTTAAAAAACATCCGTCCTCCTCCTCACCTTCCCTGCTGCCGTCAACCTTTACTTCACTTCCTGTCTGACCTACAGGAAGCTCTGAACTCTGCAGGGGGTGATGATCGGTAAAGGTCAAACAGAGGTCAGCATGAAGAGTTTGAACCTTTACAGAACAGAGTTTGTCCTGATCCGACTCAACGCGTCATCGTCTGTCTGTGCTGCTCGGGGTTTGTTTGTTTGTGTAACGGAGCGTCTTGGGGGGGCGGGGCCGCGACCCAAATAATGCTCGACTGTTCTGAAGACACAACGGCGCTCTTCAGGGTCGACGCGTCGTCATGAGGCGACGGCGCAGAAACCGTGTTTCTGTTCTTCACTCATATGAGGACGAAGCGTCAAACTGCAAACAACATTCCTGATCCACATGTCTGAGGTTTAAAGTCCCGTTTTCAGCACTTTAGATACAAAAACAACTTAATACCAACACACAAACATCCAGCCTATCAAAAGCTTCTTCCATCAGATACTGGATGATTTTACGTCATGCATCTGCCTTCAACTTCCACAAAAATAATAGAAAAAGTTCTGAGCCATTAAATTGGAGTCCAAACTAATGGAGTAACACCTGGGCCACAACAACAAACTCATCTGGTAAATAATTCACAAAATGTGCAAGAAGAACAGACAGGAAGATTTAAAAAGACATTTAAAATAAACTGACATACTTTAAAGAGGAAGTGCAGATCAAATATGATAAATGTAGGTGAACAAAGCTCACAGGTTCAGAGAAAAGACTGAGAAATCATAAAGGTATGCTAAAGTAAATAAAGTGAGTCGGCCTAAAACAGGTCAAACAGAAGAAAAAACAAAACAACTGATATCAGCTAATGATTGGCTGAAAGAGTTAAAGATACGGCAAACTAAATAAAACTAAACTAGCTAACAGAAGGCAAGCTAAGCTAAAAGAAGCTAATTTAAACTATGATAAACTGGAATAAACCAAATATGCTCTGTTAAGCTAAACAAAGTCAACAGCTCATTAAGATCAAAGCAAAAAAGTTAGCATGGACAAATAAATGACAATTATCGACAATAGGATGCTAAGCTAATTAAATAATTAAATGCTAATCTAAGCTACAGGGTCTCCAACTCCAGTCCTCAGGGTCTGTGTCCTGTTTCTGTTTCTGATTCTCCAAACCTGAATAAATGGCTAAACTGTGTGGGAACCAATCACTGCTAATGCTAATTATTCAAGCCATTAAAACCCTCAGTTTAAGACCAACTTCCTTAGCTAGCATAAGATGAAATATGCAAGTGGAAAAAATTACACATTTCGCCCAGTCAAAGTCCAAATATGTAATACAAATTACATATTTTATCATTATTGGAGCCTTGCAGCAAAACTTTGCTCAATATGTACATTTAAATGAAACTGGATGACAAAAGTCTGTCTATCCGTAAAGGTCAACAAATGTGAATTAAAGCATAAACAAGGTCAAAACAAACATTTTAAGATGTTTTTAATATTTCTTGCAGTGGGTTCTCCATGTTCTCTGTTGTTTATTATGATTTTCTTGAAGTCTTCATGTTTTTAACCAGCAGAATCTCTTAACTTCCCTGAATTCACTGTTTTTTAATTCCAGTTTCTTCTTCAGAATCAGCTGACAGCCAGACGCTCTGACCTCTGACCCGAGATGCTCAGAGAGGCGTAAGCCGGCAGAAACGGCTCAGGCGTGTTCCAACGTCTCCTGACAAAACGTCTGTTACCCAACCCGCGTTCCAGCTCATAACGCATCACTTTTTATCTGAAAACACGCAGACAGGCGGCGAGGTGAGTCACAAGTTAAAACCCAGAGGAGAGATTCACCTCTTTGTCTGAGGGAGGAGGAGGAGGAGGAGGAAGAGGAGGAAGAGGAGGAGCAGTGTCTGGAACGGCTCGCTCTGAGAACATTAACTCCTTGTTTCCACCGAGACCAGAACCGCCTGCAGCTGCTTCAGGTTCCACAGCGAGCGTTTAATCTGGCCTAAAGACGAGGTAATCCCGCTGCTCAGATTAACCTGCACGGAATAATCAGCCGCAGGTAACAGAACCGGGACAGGAGAACCGGGACAGGAGAACCGGGACAGGAGAACCAGAACAGGAGAACCAGAACAGGAGAACCGGAACAGGAGAACCAGAACAGGAGAACCAGAACAGGAGAACCAGAACGACACCTGGATCCAGGAAGCAGTGAAGTCCAGAACCACAGGTCAAAGCAGAACCACGGGACACACAAATATGACCAACATGAACAATTTCTACGACAGCAACACAAATTAGAACATATCCCATAATTCTCTTTACAAATTTAAAACTAAAAAGTTCCCTGAATTAAATCTTGGAGAGAATCCGCCTGAAAACACCAGAACAAAGGAGATATCGTGGAATGAAAATGGACAAAATAATTAAAACAAGCTCAATAATTTCTCTCTGGCTTATTGGTCTCAACCGGCTCTTATTTTGAAGGACAGTTTGGTTTCCACATAATCCATAATTCATTTTATTTATTTTCCATTCCTGTGTTAAATATTTGCTAGGAATGAAAGTTTATTGGTTTTGCATTATTCTGCCGTTATTATATTAGTTCAGATGTTCTCAAAACAACAATATTGTCAGGCCTGGCAACACGGTGCTGGCAGCATCATGCTGAGGGGCTTCTGCTCTTCAGCAGTGACAGAAACTCTGATTTGACGGAAAGATGGAGAATCACCATAAACATGCAGCCAGAGACACAACAGATGGTCTAAATCACAGCAGATCAGTTTGGCATGGCCTAGTCAAAGTCCAACAGAGCTTGAACTGTTTTTGTGAAGAAAAATGGGGTAAATAACGTTAAAAACGGGCGTAGATGAAGCTCAGGAGACGATGTTCCTCCTGCTGCAGCTCCATGATCTGCTGAGTCACAACAATAGTAAAATCAGCTCAACGGGGTGAAAACTTTTCTTCACTCCAGAATTCAGATTAACGCAAAAAATTTTAATTAAGTTCAGAAACGAGAAACAAGCTGGAAAATCACCAATTTAAACCATCAAAACTAAAACCTGCATCTGTTACCGTGGCGATGCAGGAGCGACATCACACCTTATGTAACCCCATCACCAGGCGGTTCCCATGGCGATTAACGGTCATGTGACCCGAGCTTAGCTGCAGAGGGGAAAATCAGTCTCCAATAATCAGATCAATAACCCCTTAGAGACGGTTTCCATGGCAACAGCCAGGAGTGGAGACCTCCTGCTGGTCGGAGTCTGACCCCGAATCAGACGTCTGAGCATCAGAGCTTACCTTCAGAGGAGAACGCAGAACCAGAAACAGAAACAGAACCAGGACCGTTCGGGTCCGACTCTCCTCGGTTCTGATCAGACCCACAGAGTTCACCTGACCACCTGACGGGAGGGGCGGGGCTTAATCCAATTAGGCTGAGAGTGCGGCCAGAGCCGGGCGCCACCTGCAGCTCGGTAGCAACAAACCTGCAGGTTTCCTGAAATCAGGTTCTACAGTGCAGAGAAAAAGTATTCACACCCCTGGGACTTTTGCACGTTTTGTCACGTTCAAACCTCTTTTACTGGGCTTTTATGTAAAATGCATAGATTTGAAGTGAAAATCAGATTATATGCGGTTAATTTACGAGTGGCATGGATCTGTTTCTAGGGAAGCCCTGAAAGGCAAAAAGTACTTTTAAAGTCTGATCAAACTTTCTGATTCTCTCAAATATAAAAGTCATGTTCAAGTGAAAAAATGCAACATTAAAATATAAAAAAATAAATAAAAATTCTCAAAATGTGAAAAATTTCACAATGTTTTTCTATTAGCCATTTCTCACTATAAAGAAATATAGATTTATTTAATTTCTACAGTAAAGAAACAACAGAACCAATAAGGTTTTTTCATAATTTTTTGGGCAAGTGAAAAAAATTCTGATGTGTTTCTTCTCATCCAAGACAAGAAAAATGAAAGAAAACATTCAAGTTAGAGTAAAAAAGAAGATGTAAAAACATTTTTCTTTTCAATCCTGTCAGTTGTTTGCATAGAAATGGAAGAAAAAGTTTTGGTCAAAAATATTTATCGAAAAAAGGAAAAAAGAGGTAATAGATAAATTTAAAACAGTGTAATTTTCTTTTTCTAACCCTTGAGAAAAAAGGAACTTTAAAAATAAAATACTTAAATGTAGATTTTTTTTCTTGCACATGACTAAAAGTTGAGAGAAAAAGAAAATTTGGTCAGACTTAGAAAATGTGTCTTCAAATAGAAAAAAAAATCTGTTTGGCTTTCAGGGCTTCCGTAGTTTCAGCCCCTTTACTCAGATTCCTCTAAATGAAACCGACTCCAAACAAATGTCTTCTTTAAAAGTTTGTAATTTGGTCCCTGAAGGCATCACAGGTTCTCCAGAGAAAAAACAGCTGAAGTTCTGACTCCAGCCACAGATTCTCAGTTGGATTCAGGTCTGGACTTTGACTAGACCATTCTAACCCCTGAACACTCGCCCTTTGTGCGGCAGACGGTTCGGACAGATGTGAGCGCGATCGGCTCCCTGCACCAGCCACAGAAACAAAGACGGATCTGTGATCAGCTCCGTCTGCAGAGCAAACAACGATTATTCTGCTAATCAATTATTCAAACAATTAATCAATTAATCAGATTTTAAAAGATGGGTGTTTTTCATTCAACCACCTCAGGATTTTTTAAGAAGAAAAACAATTTGCCTAAAATGTGATAACACAGCAACATTCCTGTCGCAATAAATCAATTAATCGTCTGATAAATTTAAACGAGATCAATAATTTACTTTTGCAGAATTTATTGTTTTTCTCTTTCTACCAAAAACTGGAAGATAAAAGTCTTCAGTCTGGTGTTTTGGTCTCAACTGGCCATTTAACAGGATATTTTGTTATTTACAGACTTCGAGCCTCTACATGAATTCAGCATCAAACAGATTCACAGACAAACAAGTTCTTTGCTTATTTTAAAATGTTTATATTTTGTTCAGTTTTGTCTAAATTTCAGTTGTCTTTTCAGGAAATTACCTTCTGTGAGTGTTAAAACTCCAGTTTGTGATTGCTAAATAAAGTTGTCAGTTATTTCAGTAATTGATTAATCGCGATTAATCGTTTCAGCCCCATGCAGCTGGTCTGGTAGCCAGCACCTTTTTAAGGCCTCTGTGTTCATGTGAATATTTCTTAATCATCTTGAGGGTTTGTGGTTGTGGATGTCGGAGCAGCGACTGTTATCAGGAGCACTTCCTGTCGCGTTCACGCCTCGTTTCACTCCTCAGCCCTCTGGTTCGGTTCCAACCATCGCCTCAGGCGCTCGGACGGAAACAACCGGCTGAACAACCAGCAGACAGAACCTGCAGCCCTTCTGCTGTTCCAAAGTTATAAATAAATCTTCACAAATAAATTCATCTCGTCAGGGGAAAGTCATCAAACTACAACAGAATGACGAAACGTTGAGGTTTTAGCATCAGCAGCAAAACATCCGTCTGATTCACAAAGTTTCAGCAAAGAGATTTTATCTCAGATTGCACTGCAAACATGACATGATGCATAAAGAACGCAGTGTGAGGGAAACTGATCAGATTACTGGAAATTTAGTAATATGAGAAAAAGAGTCAGATTCTCCAAAAACCAAAAACAGATCATGCTAAATATTTATAGTGACCTGCTGCTTTAAACCAGACAGGACTAGTCAAAGTTTCTCCAATCTACTAGTAAAATATGCAAAAAGACGACTCAGCAGAAAAATCCCTACAACAGAATAAAATTCAAGCAAATTTCTCTTAACAGCTTAAGAAGCTTAACTCATATTAGGGCTGATCGATTAATCACAATTAATTGTTTATCAAAATGAACAACTACTTCAGTAATTGATTAATCGTTAACTGATTTTAAAGAGGGAAATTTTCTGAACGAAGAACACACTGAGCAGAAATTAAACCAAAACCGTAAAAAAAATAAACATTTTGCATTTATTACAATGTCTGTAAATCTGTTCAAACCAGAACTCTTTTAATTCTGTAAAAAACTAAAAATACAATAAAAAACCCTCAAACAACGCACATTTTGCTGTCCAATTATTTAAAAGTATTTCTAACATTGTATAAAATAAGATCAAGGGATAAAATGAGAAATCTGCAGAATATATGCATTTTTTTTATCTGATTAAACGTCAGAACAAAACATAGAATAATCGATTATTCTAACAGTAATAAAATTAAACTTTAGCACATCCTGCAGATTTTTCCCTTTAACCACTTCAGTCATTTATATAAAATATTAGAAGTGCATTAAAAGATTGAAATAAATAATTTAATTCCTTTTTCAAATAGAAAATAAACATTTTACTGCTTCAAACGCAATAAAATCATTAATTTAGTGAATACTTTATCATTTGTAGGAAAATTATATTATTTTTTATTATTATAAAATTATTTTATTTCCCTTTGGGATCAATACAATATTATTTTATTTTAATTTGAAGGTGAAAGGCTCAGTCTTTCTACTGAGATTATTTTTTGGATTAACCAATTAATAATTTGATTGTTTAATAGGAGATTTTTTTTCTCCAGAATTTGAATGAGGTGAAGCTAAAACTGTAACTTTTTAAATCTTAAATGAAAAATGTTTGTATTTCCTGTACAGTTTTGGAACAAATACCTTCTTTTGAGTCTACAGACTCCAGTTAGCGATTGATCGATTACTGAATTAGTTGATTATTTCACAAACTGATTAATCACGATTAATCGTCTCGACTGCAGCCTGATGCTAACAGAGCAGAGCGCGTCCAGCTGAAGCCCTAATCTGGGTTTGATTTGCTTTGTGAAAGACATGCTGGGTGATAAAATCCTGTTTTCAGTCAGTTTGGTTCCAGATCTCGTTACAGACGGGTCAGAACCGCAGAACAGCCTAGAGCTCACCAACATTCGCAGACCGTTGGAGACGAAGCTGATGGTGATGATGAGGAAGAGCGTCTTACCTTCACCCATGGGGATGTGAGAAGTGGAGCTGTGGGATCCTTCAGGCATCACCTGTCTGCCATAAACGGACCAGCTGACGGGAAAACTGGCGACCTGGAGCGAACAGAACCACAGAGTGAATCCACCTGCAGCAGGTGAGGGAAGTCACATGACCCGCTGCGTCTGCAGGGTAAAAACATGAGGGCAAAACAGGAGCAGCACCAGGGAGCCAGACGGACCGGACCAGCGACCCGAAAACTTCAGATTCTGCTCTGAATCAGTCTGCAGGGCCGGTCCAAGCCTTTCTAGGGCCCGAGCAGGTTTTAATTTGGTTCCCCCAGAAAAACATGTCAACACCAGATGCTTTATTGTATCATGAGTATCATAACTGCTAACATTAGCATCACTGGTAATTAGCTTACATCTGTTAAATATATATATATTAGCTGATAAACACTAAATTTACAGTAAACAAATCGAGTTTGATATGCTATGTTGCAGCAGGAAGACATTAACCTATTATATTTGTGATAAAGGAATTGTTTATTCATGTGAAACAGAATTTTAGAATTTAGTTTGAATTATTCAATGTTATTTATATATAAATATTGTATCATGCTAGCTTGGTGCTCTTGGAGGCCCTCTGGTGGTGCCGCTTAACTCGCAATGCCTTGGGCAGCATAGACAGACTGTTAAAAACTTCTTCCTGGAGTGTCATGGAAAAAACCTTCCCTCTGAAATGAGGTTGGGATTTAAAAACAGAAACACTTTGAATAAAATTCAAAGAGTTGAAGTTAGAGAGTGAAACAATAACTAGGTGTCTGTAAAACACTGCAGCGATCTACAGCCAAAATCCAGTTTTTCCTCTCATTCTCTGTCTTTTATGACTTATTTTTCATTTCCTAAACTCTAATAAAATGTTGCAAAATTACACAAGTCATCTGCAGCAACAGTTAAACTTGATTAAAGTTTGATCCATGAATAAAACTCTGGTTCAGACTTTAACTCAGGACAAAAGCATCAAATTTAATGATTTATTTCAGGAAAATCCAAACATGTTTAAGAGTTTTCAAGAAGCATATTTCCAGAACTAATTTTTATATACACAAAAATTCAGAATTATGGTTAAAATTTCCACATATTTCCAAAAACCTAAATGGGAATGGAGGAAGATGGATGGATTGATGCAACTTTTAGATTGCAGGTTTTCCCATATTCTATTTTCTTGGAACCATTTTTGTTTGTATTTTTCCTCTATGCCCATATTTGTTTTCTTTCCACCTGCCAGAATGAGTTCATTCAGACCGAAAAGCATGACTGAGCATGCTCAGATTGCAACACATCAGATTACAATCAGTTACCTTGGCAACACTTGACAAGCTCTTCAAGTCAGACCGTTTTAAAAGTCGCACTACTTCACGATTTACTTGCCCTTTGGATATTTTAAAAATCTTCCATAGAACAGCATCCAATGCCAACGAACTTCTGTTTTCAAATTCCCCATTTTGTGATTCTTCAAGCTTCTTTGCAGCAACAAAAACATCATCACGTTTGTTCACAGATTTATCTGAAACTACTCGACAATCTGTTGTTTTCGGCTGTATAAATTTTCACTAACCAGTGGCGTAATCTGATAAAACCGAAGGAATTTGCTCCCATTGGGCCGTTCTGGCTCGGCGCTGCGCTGAAGGAATTTATCAGCAGGTGACCCCCAGACAAAATAGGAAAATGAAAATCTCTTAACAATACAAGATAAATTGTGCACAAAACCCTTGCCGAATTAAAAGTAAAATATTTTTGGTCAGAAAATAATCATGATTTTTACCATGAGGTAGTTTTTTTTGTCTTGAAAAGCTACGTATTTCTAAATTACCCGTTTTCTTGAGTAGGTTCTGTACGGAGCATCCAGGGGCGGGTAGAGCCCCACCTACCAGCTCCGGTTCGGGTTTAAACTCGCAGAGATTCAGAAACAATTTAAAGTTTGCAAAACTGACACCGGACAGACTCTCTGGTTTTGGTTCTGACCCAATGACTTCAGTGTCTAAAAGGGAGCTGAACCAGCTGTGTGTCGCGGTTCAGCCTGGGCAGAACCGCGCACGCTTCGGACTCTCGAACCCAGAACCCAGAACCCCCCCGGAGCCGGAACACGGACCCGGACCAGCGACCCGGACCACCGACCCAAACCCCCGACACGGGACGTGGAGCCGAACATGCGGACTCACCTGAGCGCAGGTTCATGAACACAGAGAAAGTCCACAGAGACTCCGCAGCAGCTTAAAATCCAACTAAACTGTTTCCTCAGTCCGAAAGTCTTCAACTACTGCGCATGCGCACCATTTTAAACTAGCAAAACTGAGAAATAACAACAAAAACAAAACAAAAGAGAAAAAAAAGTTGAATGAGAATCCCTATTGTAATCTCAAATATTGCAGGACCAGAACCAGAACTGGAGCGAGCAGATTTAAAAAAATATATAAATATATTAATATTGATTAAACACACCTGCAGTACTCGCAAGTCAACCAGAAGAGGGCAGCAAAGATTGCAATTTAGTGACTATGCTGGGCGAAAATGACCTTTTTTAAAATCAAAAATACAAATTTAAGTATCAGACAGAAAATCCAAGAAAATAGAGGAAAAAAAAAACATTTTCCAAATCACATGACAAAATAGTTATCCAAACCATCTTGGGCCTGCATGAAAAATTAATGGTTACATCATGAATGAACGGGAATAAGACCAGTTATCTGGACTGGTAACGGTTCACAAGGCAGTCTGTGGACTGATGAAACAAAATGTACCGTTCAGGAAGGTTTGGAGTAAACCTAACAGCTAACAGAACCAGAACATCCTATTTACAGTCATACATGGAGGCGGCAGTGTGATGCTGTGGGCTGTTTTACAGGACCTGGAGGACTTGGTGTAACTGACAGAACCATTAACTCTGCTCTGTAGTAAAATGATGATCCACCACACGCCAGCAAGTCCAGCACTGAATCACTATGAAAACAAAATAAATACTTAGGAATGGCCTAGTCAAATCAACACTTCAACCTGATGACCTTACAGTCACCCAAACAGAGTGGGTCCAAACTCCTCCACTGTGATGTTAAAACCTCATCACCAGTTTTCAGGTTTAAGGTCTGACCCGGGTCCAGGTTGGTTCAGAGTTTTTTCCATTAACAAATTAAATCATCATTTAAAACAATGTTTCTTAAACTTCCACCGGTTTTCTCTGTCTGACATCAACATTAATTTGTTTATCTGGAACTTTAAATAGGACAAAAACTGAAGAAATCTGAAAGGGGGTAAATACTTTTTGGGTGTTTTTGAAAGACGAGCAGACTGGTCTGGATTCTGGTCCGAAACATAAAAGATTGGAAATCAGCCTGTTTGTGTGACAGAGACGCTGTGTGAAAATGTCTGGCTGGAAAACTTGATAAAAAGATTGAGATCTTCTGCAGAAATGGATGATATTGCCAAAGCAGACAATAAACTTAAAGTCACTTTTTAAATGAATTTATCTTTAAAGTTCTGCTTCAGTGAGTTTAAAACTGTTAATTTGATGTTTATGTGACTAAATGTATCCCAGAAATTGGATAAAACATGTTTTGCGGCTGTTCTCGCTTCTTTCCTGGTAACTTCTTGGAAAATTAGAAATGTGTTTGTGACTCCTCCTTTCCTGACGAGGTTTCCACCTGCTGCTTCCTGCTTCCTGCTTCTGGACACAAACAGGTTGAGCAGCATCTCCAGGCTCTGCCTGTGGAGCAGCGTGAGGTTACGGACGGCAGGCGGCGGCTGCAGAAACGAGAACACAAAGTTACACAACACGAAGCGACATCAGGCGAGTCTCGGCCTGCTTGAGAGCAAAGACACAAACACGGAGATTTCATCACTGAAACCGGTTATCTGGCTGCTCCTTTCAAAATAAAAGCCTCTTTCCTTATCCTCCAGGGTCAGCGAAGAGCATAAAGACTGAGGTTTCACCGAAAAACCGTTTATGATTTAATAAACAAAAATAGTTAATAAATTTGGAGGTTGGAAATAAAAACGAACAAGTCATCAGCATAAAGTGAAGCATTTTATTCAATGTGACGTTTCTGAAAGTCCTGAAGGTTTTTTTTATGGTGTCAAATGGATCTCGGCAAAACTAAACTAGGAAGTGACCTGTAGTGTCTCTTTAGTAGAAAGGTTTTAATTTTTGATCATTATTGTAAACTGAGGCAGCGGAGGAGATGGGAGTACTTGACCTTTGACACACAGACAACTCCTGGAGAAGATGTGGAAAAAAACTTCAATATTTGATGGAAGGAGCTTAAACTCAGCGGAGTGTTGGATCAGCTGGAGGTTTTTGGACTTCCTGAAAGTAAAGAATTACAGAAAAAGAATAATTTTTTCAGTCCATCATGAATAAAACATGGGCAGGTTTTTATCGTCACTCCTGGACTGGATGTGCGTTATTCCTGAGATCAGAGAAGAAAATCCTAGAAACAACCAAAAAAGTTTTTTTGAACAATATGTTGGAAACTATGTGATTTTCTTAATTTTACATCATGTTCCACAAACAAATATTCCACATTGTGTTAAGTAAGGTGGAGGCTCTGTGATGCTGTGGGTTTGTTCCTCTTCTAAAGATCTTGGGAACATCAGAATGCATTGCTTTATAAAGTATCAGAAGATTTGAAAGAATGATCTGACACTTTTTCCTTCCACTCAACTTTCTACGAATATGCTTGCATACAGCCAGCTTCTTTAGCGATGCTAAAAAATGTAAAAAATCTTGCAGACTTAAAGGAGGGGCTACATTAGATCAGGAAGCACACGATGCTGCGTCTTAAATTTCATTTTCATTAAACACCAAAACATTTCTGTTAATTCAATGCAAACTCAGACCTGCTGGGTTTCTCTGCAGCTCAGTCAGAAAACATCTGAGAATTTCAGCTTTCAAGTCTTTCACATATTCTCATCTGGATTCATGTCTGGACTTTGACTAGGTCATTGTAACACATGAATCTGCTTTGATCTAAATTTAGCTCCATCCAGCTTCCCATCAAATGTCAAAGCTGCAGCTGTTGCACCTCTGACACTTTTTCCTTCCACTCAACTTTCTACGAATATGCTTGGATACAGCTCTCGATAAAGCTTCAATTTGACAAGGCCTACAGTAAATGTCACCTAAATGTCAAATAATAAAATGATCTTACAGAGAGCAGCAGCTGCAGGAAGCAAAAAGCACACAGAGAAATTTCTTAAATTTCATTTTTATTAAACATTGAAACATTTCAGGACATTTGGTCCTGAACTAAAAACTGAAATGAAACAGAGGCTCGACATGTTAAAAATGAAAAGTTCTACAGATTCTTCCTTCTCCTGTCGATGGATTTATACTGAACAAACTAGAGACATGTTTATCCATACGATGTGCAACAAAACGAACAAACCCTGAGCCCCAAACACTGATTCAGAAACTTGTTCAGACTGACCAGGAACTGCAGCTCAAACAGTCTGAGGCTGACGAGCGTCATAAATAAAATGCAGTTTCTCATCATTCCCGTATTTTCACAAACTGAACCTGAAACAAGAAAGTTTCAGGAAAATGAACCACAACGAGAAAAAAACAAAAATTTAAAGGAAAAGGACAAAAAAATAAAACCAGGAGCTGGATGAGGATAGTTGCCGGGTTGCCATGGCGACATCAGGCAGGCTTGGTGGTGCTGTTGTAGACGAGCGTGTCCTGCTCCGACAGCGCCGCGTGGGCGGGGCCCGCCGACCGGCTGGGGGCCTTCCTGCGCCTCCGCAGGTAGCAGTACCCCACGATGACCAGCAGGGCCAAGACGCACACCGCCAGAATCACAGCCAGAGCGACGGAGCCTGGAGGACAAGACAGCGAGGTCACTTCCTGTCAGTAAGCAGGAAGGCGGCAGAGCGCGCGCTACGCTATTATTTAAGAAACATTTCTCACCCCGGCGCTTTACGACCGTTCTGAGGAGGGAACAAAAACAGCAGACAAAATCTAAGAACGCTCCCTCTGCAAACCTAAACCTAAGCCCTCTGCCCCACCCCAGATTAGGATGGATGACGGTTGGATGTCTCCTCTGGTCAGAGCAGCTTCCTCCTCATAGTGTCTCCACGAACCAATCAGAAGTCTCGTAGAGGTCAAGGTGTTGATGGATTTTATTTGGGGGTATCAGAGTCCAATAAACGGACGCTGCTTTGTAAAAAGCTCTCCATGTTTGTTGTTTATCAGATAAAAGGCCAGTAAACATCCAGAACCTGAACCTGTCGGGGTCAGGCGCTTTGTAACGCTGATGAACGTACCTGAGTCAGCAGTTTTTTCATCATCATCAGACCCGAAACGATCAAACATCCCTCTGGAAAACATGTTCCTCTCTGCAGAAACAGAAACGGAGAGCTCAGGTTTCCTGTAGGAGCTTCAGAACCCGAGGAGGTAAAACGTGTTTCGTTAAAAACGTTCCAACTGAGGCCAGAGTCTGGACGCTCTGAAAACCTGTCAACATATCAGTGTCTGGAATCGGTCTATCAATAATTATTGATTTTAGTTTTAAATATCTGACATACTGCCAAACCTTTCCTGGGTTAGCCTCAGTTTTCCCTCCATGCTGCCATTTATGTTTTTACGAGGAACGGAGGTGAAACCTGAAACTGCTGCTGCGCAAGTTACTCAACAGGTTGTTGCTAGGTAACCAAAGAATGAGTGAGTTGCTAGGTAACCAAAGAATGAGTGAGTTGCTAGGTAACCAATGAATGAGTGAGTTGCTAGGTAACCAATGAATGAGTGAGTTGCTAGGTAACCAATGAATACCACCAACCCAGCTGAGCTGGTTATGAGGTTCAGAGGCTAAAGCTTTTCCTCATCCTACATCTCCCAGAATGCTGTGCGGTTTTGGATCAGATTGTAAGTGAAACGATTGAATATTCTATCAGACATATTATATATGGATATTGATCATGTGTCTAATGGGATACATATAGTTATTGATTGGTTGTCCAGGCCAGGCTGGACTGCATTAAGGCTGGATGATCTACCTACAGCTCAGCCTTTTTCCTGCTCAACGTTAGCTGGAAAAAGTTAGCATCTGTCAGTTCCTCTACAGGTTTCCAGAGCCACAGAGTTTTAGCTGGAGACCGGTTCTGGTTCTGTTGGGTTTCTAACTGACAGTCCAAGGTTTCTTGTTGACAGAAAGAGAACATTAGCTTGAACTCCTTCAGTCCAACAGTTTCTCAGACCAGACGCTCTCTGGCAGAGTGTGGAGGTTCTTCAAGGCCGACTCTTCGTCTCGCATCGTAACCCGTCCAACACCTGCTGATGTTCCCCAGCGTTGATCAACTCTTCACCTGTTATGCCGTCGCAGGTCTCACTGCAATCATTCTCGTCCTGAAAGTTGTTCCCGTTTTCGTCGCAGCCACCGTAGATGAAGCGTAAGCACTTCCTGTCTTTAGGGTTGTAGTACCAGCGGTGGAAGTGTGCCCGACACGGGCCGGTGCGAGGAGGCTCCACGCACTGAGCTGCGGAGAACCAAACGGAGCTGGGTCAGAGTCCAACCCACTTTCTCCTGGAGGACTGATCACCATGGCAACCGGAGCAGAAACTCACCCTGGAGGTCGCTGACGTTGACGCTCAGCAGGCGGTTGAAGGTCCGGCTCACTAGAGAAGACGAGGAGGATCATTTCTTTAGCTGCCATGTTTCCAGGATTCAACTCAGAAGTTAGCTACGCCAACATTGTATTTAGTGGCAGCTAATGCTAATGCGCCAACTTCAACAATGTTGATAGCCACAATATGTCACAAAGACCAAGTTTTGTAGTTCTCACAGTCGATGACTAAAACCTCCTGCAGATGTCAGGGGGGAGGGAACAGCTCCAGGCCTGAGGGCCTCCTGCAACTTACAGATGTTACTTCAACACACCTGAGTCAGATACTGGACTCTGGAGAACCTGATGCACTGAGGAGGAGATTCAGCTGTTGGACCAGGGAGACATTAAGAGCTGCAGGACTCGGACCTCCAGGACCAGGACTGCCCACCTCTGAACTACACTAACGTTTCAGAATTTATCTGGAAAAATTAATTAGGGGAAGCTAGACGCATTAGCAAAAGCGCTCAATTACAAATAGTTTGCTCTGGTAGTGGTGCATTAGCGGATTAGCATATGTTCTACATCAGCTACGTTCCTCCAGTCCAAACTGGGAGAACGTAGCTGAACTCTAGCGCTGAGGGACGGTTCTGATAGCCTGTAATAAACTGCAGACTCAGCTAATCCAGACGGTCAGATGGTTTTCTTTAGCTTGTTTAGCCTGATGATTACCTTTTCATGGTGCAGCGTGTCTGAAGCGGCCTCATTGAAAGGCCTCCAGAAGAAATCCGATCAGATTCAAGCTAAACTGAAATGGCCTTCAGACTCAGTAAATGACTTGATCTCATCCCAGTTTGCCCAGCTGTCCCTCCAGATGCTGAACATTTTTAACTTTGTTTTGCTTTAATGTCAAATACGACACAGAGGTTTCCTGTATTTATGAAGCAATGCTGCACATTTCTCCAGTAAAGTCACAACTGATGGATAAACTGATCTTGTGTGTGATTACATTTGCTGCAGAGCTTTTCATCAGAGCCGTCGCTGCATTGGCTCACGCCGTCACACTCCAGAGCCCGGTCCAAACAGCAGCCGTCATCACAGGTCAGCTGATTGGGGCGGCACGGTGAGCCGCACTCCTCTGCACACACACACACACACACATACACATACACACACACACATACACACACACACACACACACACACACACACACACACACACACACACACACACACACACACACACACACACACACACACACTTAGACCAAATCCTCCCACAGTAAGCTGATATGAAGAGCTGAGTAGTGAGACTCACTATGGGGGTTTACAGTGATGCTCCTTTCTGAGGAAACTGAGGACAGAAGAACACAGATTGTGTCACCAGGAGCTGGTTTGTGTCATCAACATCAAAGGTGTGTGTGTGTGTGTGTGTGTGTGTATGTGTGTGTGTGTGTGTGTGTGTGTGTTACCTGTGACTCCTCTGCAGGCTGACATACACTCTGTGTTAAACAGGAAGTTGTTCTTGTTGGGTAAACAGCCTCCGTAGATAAACTTCTCACAGCGGCGCGTCGTCGTGTTGTAAAACCACCGAGGGAACGCTGCGCGGCACGGGCCGGTCTTCGGCGGAACCAGGCAGTACACTGAGGGAGAGCATGACATCACTTCCTGTGAGTGGCTTCAAACATGACCCAGATTAAACAGCAAGCCGCCGAGCAGCTGGTGTAAACACGAACCCACAGCAGGGCGTGGTGAAGGAGTGCTGCGGTGTTGACCTCCTGGTAACCATGGAGACGCTAAGTGTTTCACAGCCAGGACCGCGGCTGTCACGGAGCTGGGACCAATCAGAACCAGGACCAATACTCCATCAAACAGTTTGACAAAACTCAGCTAAACTGCTAAACTAAAACGATTCTCAGATCAGAGAGCCGACCTGGCAGAGCAGGTTCTGCTGAGCAGGCCGTGTGAAACTGTGTGTGTGTGTGTGTTAAATAACCAGTCCAGCCAGTATGAAGAGAGGCGTTGATCATCAGCATGAAAACTGGGATTCAGTTCACCAAACATTTGCACAACAAATGCACTGATTCACGTTTCACTGCAGCTAAAAGCTGCAAATAATAAAATAGTTTTAAATCAGTGAAAAACTTTAACTGTCAGCATCTGAACCAAGAGTTCAGAAACCAGTTAAATCAAGTATTTATGTCAATATATTTATTAAAATGTAACTTTACTGTCAGCAAATCCTTTAATCAACAGTTAGTGGATCCATAACAGGAAGTTTACCAGTTAAACCATTAACCCACTGGGAGCAGATCCCTCAGAAACCAAAGGGAGGTGACCAGAACAGTTAGTAGATCCCTGAATGGGTCACCTGACAGGAGGTTTGTCCTTAAAGCTTTCCACTGATGAGTGGATCCTTCAAAGAACCAATGGAAATAAAGAAATCATTCAAAACTGGTGCAGAAAGATTCCTTAAACGGTGAATCTGGATTCATTAAATGTTTCACCGCCGGCTAGTAGAACCCAACGGAAGAGACTAAGACTTGAAATGGCCAATCAGAAGTTAGTAGATCCCTAAAGTTTTACCAGTCAAACTTTAAGGGACCGGCAGGCAGTGGATCCCTTAAACCGCCTGCAGGTTTCAGATGTTTCCCTTCAGTGCAGCTGGTTTTAACTGACGGTATTTACTGAGCGGCGAAGCATCAAAAACATGCAGAGCGCCGCGGCGATGGGAGCAGGGCAGGAAATCAGCGTCTAAACAATGAACAGATGGGAAGAGATCCATTACACCAGGCCGGCCCAGCGGACTCGTCCTCCACACCTGGAGTAAGACACGCCTCAACTAATCTACCAACAGGCAGCAGGTTCCTAAAGTTTACACCGTAACCCAGCGGTGCCCAAAGTGGGTCCTGGAGGCCCGGCATCTCTCCCTGGTGGTAGAAACAACCTTTAGCTTGTCAATGTTCCTCTTAGATCTTCTAATGAGCCACCATTGGATCCAGGTGCGTTAAACCAGGGAGAGGATGCCGGGCCTCCAGGACCCACCTTGGACACCCCTGCCTTAAACCATCAACTAGAAGTCAGGAGATCCATCAGAAAAGCAACAAACTTTGTGAAAAGCTGACAAAGTTCAGTTCAAAGTTCAACCAACAGGAAGTAGATCCTGTTAGAAATGAATCGATCCCTCCAGGTCAGAACTGACTGAGGAGATTCCTTAAAAGTTTCCCACCTGGCAGCAGATCGCTTCAACACTCGACCGACCGGGAGACGACCCGTCAGCAAAACCCTGAGCCGATTCATGACCAACTTTAACTTTATGAATAAACTGTTAGATCCCTGAGAGGAGCGGTCTGAAAACAGACGTCATGCTAAGGAGTCTGTCCAGTTACCGGCAAACCGATCATGTGCATCAAACATCAGCAGCAAGGCCTACATTTCCCATGAGCACTCACAGCTGGACAGCTCTGGGGTGAGGACCGTGATGTTGACCGTGTCATGGCCGCTCTTCCCCTTGGAGTCTGTGACGGTCAGCTTCAAGACGTAGGAGCCCGGCTGCACGTTGGAGAGCCTCACCTGGTCGTCATGGTTGGTTTTCTGCAGGAAGTCAGAGGAAAACGGGAGAACTTAACGGGCCGGTCAGCAGAGAGACAGGAAAACACTCTGATGGATGGAGAGACGTGACTACGACCTCAGAGGAGACGGAGCACAAAATAATTATACGCAAGTAAAAGTAAAAAGCATCGGTCCAAAAAATTAACCTATCAAATTATCTATCATTTAATATTTAAAAATCACATCATCAGACGGACCAAAACATAAAGTTAAGTGGAAATGTTGGCATTTCAAGAACGAAAATGACAAAAATTAACATAAGTGACAAAATCAGGCAAAATAAAATGTTTCCAAATCAGTTTCTTCAGAAAGTGCAGCTGTGTGTCTGTCTGGTGAGGTTTTGGTTGAAACACGTTTGTTTTTCATTCAGTGGGAAGAAAATCCAGAAATGAAAATAAGAGCAGAAATACTTCATGATAAAATGATCCAAGCAAAACTAAAAGGACAAAGTAGATTTTTTCAAAAAAAGTTACTCAAGTAAATGTAACTGAGTAAAAGTAACTAGTTCCTGCCCAACTCTGAGCTCATGCCTGTTCAGACTGGACTCTGGGATGAATCGGGCCAGCCTGAACTCCCAGCAGCTCTAAATGGTTTGCTTTGACGTTCTACTGACCACCTGAGGACCAGGTGAAGCCCCGCCCCCTGCAGGTGTTACCTCCAGCTTCAGGCTCTGGTCTCCGCTCTGCAGAGTCCACTTGTAGTCAGAGATCTTAGCGTGGTGCAGCGGTATGCTCTCGGAGCCGTTGAGCGTCACGTTCTCTCCGGGCTGCAGGACGACGTCAGGGCCGGCGTTGGCGATGGGCGGAGCCAGCTCACCTGGGAAACAGCAGATCTGTTTACGACACGACACTGAGACAGCGTTTCCTCCGGAACAAACACTTGGACTCATTTTCTTATCGGAGCATTTCAGATGAATGTCCTCCTTGTTAAAGGGACAGTTCCACTCAGTGTCTTCACTTTATCAAACTTGAAAAAGAAACACGTCAGCAATTTGACAATTGATTTAAGATGAAAACTATGATGGCTGCAAGCGCCGAAAACCATCGAAAAACAACCCATGAATGATGCAAACTCAAAAACCCACAAAACAAATGCAACAGAAAAATTCTGCAAACACAAGAAATGGAAACAAAAACAAACAAAAAACAACAGAAAATATGAAACGCTGCAAACTTTCTCTACAAAACGGTGGTCCTCCAGACCACTAGGGGGAGTCTGGAGGAGCTTTTATCTACACAAATATGCTGCTTTCATGAAATATTGAAAAAGGCATTAAGTGTAGTGTGCTTTTTCCATCTTTCTTTTGAATATTCTGCCTTTACTGAAGGTCTGGTGTCATGTAGTTTGGTGGTCGACTCCCTCTAGTGGCCTGGAGGACTTCCTTTTTCTAGAGCAAGTTTGGAGCATTTCAGATTTGCTCTTTTTCATTTTCCTCTTTATTTCCATTTCCTGTGTCTGCAGTGTTTTTATGATTCCGCCCGTCATCAACCGTAGAAAACCCACAGAACGGGGAAATAAACCCCAATGAGACAGCAGCCAAGAAATTTCAAATTCACAAAACTATTTATCGTTGCAATTCAGCATTAATGACCATCAAGGACTAACAACATGCAGTGTTAGCCAAGGAAAAAAACCCTTTTAATCAGCATCCTGTCACAAGGACACAACTTATTCCCAATTCTTGGTCTTAATCTACATAAATAATCTCAAAGATAACGCCGACTCCAGCAGGCGAACAGCAGAGACTCACATCTTCAGGAACGGACATGAAATCAGCGAGCCTCTGATCCCAGACTTGAAACAACCGTCGTCCTTCAGTTTATTATCTTTCTTACAAAACTTTTTCAGCTGATTAACTCCTTGGAGAACATTTCAAATTCTAGCTGCTGGTGTCAAAACCATTTTATACACCTAAATTCTCTTGGATTGACTTTAAACAGAAAAACTGTGCCATCTTGAGATTTGCAAAGTGGTGACAGTGACGGGGAATAAGGCTCTCTGCCCAGGGCAGAAAGCAGCCAGGGGCATCACAAGCACGCTGCAGTTCTTAAAGTCATCCATCTGTTACGCAAGAAGTTTTCCTGTGGATGTTTACTTGTGGAGGACTGGGCGATAGTCAAGCAGATGTTGGTTTTCCATCTAGATGAAGGAGTCTGTCTCTTTAAAACTCAGTCTGACTGTGAAAACAACAAAAACTTAACAATTAAAGGCAGATCTCAGTTGACTCATATAAGCTGTTTCAGTTTCATAAAAAGTTTTAAAAGACAATTATTGATTGACAAAGTAAGAAAATTTAAAGAAATTAGATCTGGATCAATCATTCTGGTGATTTAAAACTCTCCTGCATCTCTCTCTGGTGATTTGTTGCTATTGATTAGGTATTGATTGGTGTTTGCGCCCTCACCTGGTGCCTCCAGGTATCTCTGGTACGTGCTCCTCCTAATGTAGCTCTTGTATCCGGCCTGGTTCACAAACCGACACACAAAACGATTTTTATGGACGCAGTCAAACAGGACGCACGTGCGCGTGTCCTGCGCTTCCTCGTCGCGCGGCTCCAGCAGCGCCAGGTTGCAGCGTGGGTCCTTGCAGCACTGCGTCTCGCACTCCTCATCCACGGACACGGCCTGCGTGTCCAGCAGAGCAGCGCCGTCCTCCACCGCGTCCTTCGCGTCCAGAACGAAGTTCTCACTGCCGGAGACGAACGCGTCGCCGCCGCTTTCGCATTGTTCTGCCGCGCCGCGCTGCGCGCCGCGGAGCAGAACCAGCAGCAGCAGAGAGGAAGTACAGAACCGGAACATTTCGGTCAGCTCAAAACTGACGAGGAAAATGGAGAAGAGTCCGCCTCAGTCCGACAGAAAACGGGAACGTTTGAGCCGCTCCTCAGCGCGCGCTGCTTTGGTGTGTCTCACCTGTTGCCTGACAGGAAGACAAAACACACAGCAGGCCAATGAGGTGACGCGCCTGTGACGTCACTCAGGTGTGGCCCACAGAAAGCAGAGGACAGGTTTTAGGGAAAGGAGCAGAAAAAATTGGTGGCACTGCAGAAATGGATCCCACTGTGAGCGATTCCTGTTTTCACCACAAACCTGGAGAGAAAATCAAAACATTTAATGTCGTTTTAAAGAAGGAAGAGGATAAATCTACACATTGGCAAGTTTTATCTCCTGTGACTACAAACGGATAAGCTCATTTCATTTTTTTTTTGACTGGTTCATCCAAAGTCACAACAAGTAGATGTGCGTTGATTTTATTCCTATATATATTTGAAAAATACTTATATTTGTCAGTTTGTTATCTTTCAGAGGGTTTTGAGGAGAACATCTAACCTAAACAAATAAAAATACATTTTTGTTAAAAAAAACGTTTTATTTGATTTTTTTTTGTTTAGGTTTTGTCTTATTAATGTTAATTTATTCTTGCTCTTTTATTTCTTTTTCAACAAAATAATTATAAAAAGAATAATTATAATTGGAATAATACTAATAATACCTCTAGTAATAACTCTATTATTATTATTATTATTATTATTAATTATTACTATTATTAGCAGTAGTAGTAGTAGTTTCTCTAGCCCTTTTTTAATATATTGAAAATTCTACTCACTGACATAAGTTAATTATGACTGTTGATAACGGCAAGTTCTAAGGAAAATATTGGAACAGCTTGAGACCAGTATAAAAGCAATATTAAAGATCAAATTATTGCCAAAAAAATGAGTTAAAACAGAATATTTATAGTGCAGTACAAGTTATAGTCAGTAGGGGCGGTGCAACACCCTGGGACCGATCATATGCACCAGAGGAAGCCAGCTGTGACGAGAGCGGGTTGTTTGAATCTTGTTTTGGTCTTCTTCATAACACTTCCGGTAAGAAAACTTGTTTTATTATTGTTCTGTAATGAATACTTGAAGCAAAACGTGAATCCTTTCTTCGCTGGTGTTCACAGTAAGCATTTATGAGTCTAACGGTTCGTTCGAACGATTTTTATCCACGTCTCTGACGTTTTCAGCCGAATTTCACTGAAAAACCGGCGAATTTTAGTATAAATGTGATTACTGACAGTAAGAACGCCAACATTTGTGACGCTAAACGTATATACGGCCTAATAAAAGCCCTTTATCAAATTCGGCTCAGAATAAACAACAACCACAAAGTGATGATTTCCATAAAATCGGACGGCTGAATCCCAAATCCAAGATAGTGGAATAAACTGGTAGTTTCCAGATACCCTGGTTTAATTAAGCCTGTGCTTAGTTTCACAAAAGCAGAAGCACATAAGTTACCATGGTAATTTATCCCGTGCAGCTGTCCTGCTCCATGCCAGGCTAAATTAATCCTAGTCCCGTAAGCGCTCAGTCAGCGTCATAACGATCAGAAGCCAATATGTTCCGTTTTCTTACCTGTCTTTTTTTAACATTATGGCTTAAAATATCACTGAATCATGTTGGCAGCTGTATTATTATTTTAACATTATGTGCATTGTTACTGTTCGATTATGTTTATGAAAACTGCCGTTCTAATAACGTTTACAACCTAAATTAACTTTAGTTTTGGCACATTATTAAACAAATGCACATTTTAAGTCACAATATTTCAGACTTGTACTTATTTCAGTCATAAACATACCTTGTGTGTCTATCAAGAGGGCTGCCAAAAGCTACATACATTTTTATCTCCGTCACAACTTATCTTATTTCTTTAGTTTGCCGTTGAGCTGCTTTTGCGCTAACCGTTACGCGGGAAGTTGCCCCTTCAGAATAAAAGCATGACAACTCAAACAGGAGGTTTGCCATAGTTAGAAATAATTAAAGATGATGGGCGATTTTTATGGTTTCTCTTGCAGAATTGTCTCTTTTCTTTCTTTTTTTTTTAGATAATTATTGCACAAATGCCTTGTAAATTATTATTATTTTTTTTTTTTAACATCACTTGAATATTCAACTAATTTTGAGATGAGAAGGCTAATTTTCTTTAACAATTATGAGCTTGTTGATAGTGATTGATTCTTTGTTTCTGATCGATGCAGGTGCAGAGATGGAAGGATTGTCCGTCAGCTCTCTGTAAGTGAAATCTGTAATTTAAAGCTAAAGCAGAGCAGCTTTATAACGTTTTTTCAAACTAAATAAAATATTACAGTTTACTAACTGTGATTTAAAGAATCAGTTGAACTTTAAGTATTATAGATTATAAATCAAATTATTTGTATAATTCTGTTGATTCTGGTTAATAAAAAACAGCAAAATTAAAATTTTTACAGTATTACACATCACTAAAAATTATATATTTTTAAAATAAAAATAATTTATAGTCTTAAGAGTCATGAAGAAGACAGTTGTCACATGTTTGACAAGAATTTTAAACCAACCTCTAATGGTAATAATTAAAGAAACTGGCAATATTTCAACAAATTATTGGAAAGTTGAGTGGAAGGAAAAAGTCACACAAACAGGAATATTTGGTTTTAATCAACTATTAAAACAAATATTAAAGTAAACACTTAAAATGTGATATTCCGGGTGTAATATATGTACAAATTGTTAAAAGAAATGATCTGGTTGATGGCTACAGATCAGCCAATCAGAGCACGGTGCAGGTGAACATGGGGGCGGGGCTTCATGATGGGGGCGTGGCCAGCCAGTGGAGCCCTTACTGTAAAGAGGACCTGATGAGAGGAGGGGAGGAGCTGTGCTTTGAGGAGCTGCGGGCTGAAAGATACAACCAGCAGAAACAGAAGGAGATGGAAGGTGCGTTCGCTGTCCTAATGATGCCTTCATTGCCTGTGGGAAACGAGAGTTGGTGCTTCAGTTTCAACTTCTGGTTGCTTCCTGCAGAGAAGATGCGACACCTGAAGGAGCAGCAGGAGCAGCTGAGTCAGGAGCTGGAGGAGAAGAAGAGGCTGCTGCTCAGAAAGTCCCAACAGGTGGGTTCTGACCCGGTTCTGGTTCTGCTCACTGACTATGGCCATGGACTCACAGTTCTCTTTCTCCTGTCAGATCAGCAACGTGGATCAACCTGCTGCTGCTCCCTTCAAAATACTGGATGAGTCTGGTTCCAAAGAGTCCGTCAGGTAACCAACTATAACCGGATCAGAACTGGACCGGAACCAGAACTCCCCCATCTCACCATCTGACTGTTGTTCTGCAGGAAGTCGGAGCCGTCCTCAGACGAGCTGCCAGACGACGTCTTCCTGCGACCCGATGAGAAGGGACTGTGTGTGAGGGTCCAGTTTCCAACCCGACCAGACCAGAACCACCAGCAGAACTGGCCACCAGGTGACCAGAACCTGAGCGCTGGAGCAGGAGATGCTTCTAAAATGATCCGGATTTTATTTTCCTGATCTTATGACTTAACTTAAATTAAGTTGTAATTTCATTACAACTTAATTTAATTTTACGAGAATAACGAAAAAATTCTAAATATTATGATAAAAAATTGTATCATAATATTTTGAGTTTATTCTCATGATAGTAGAACTTTTTTATTTTTTAAATTTAAACTGTATTTTCTTATTACTTTTAAAAAATCATAATATTACAATAATAAAGTCTGTTATTAAAAAAATTATAATATTTTGGCTATATGCTTGTAAAATAGCAACTTTATTCTCAGATTATTACAAATTTATCTTGTAATTTAAAACCAAAAATGATTAGCTTGTTTCCAATACTCCGTCGTAGAATTCAACACAAAACATGCCGAAGAGACTCTGATTGTTCTGCTGAGGCAGCAAAGGAAAAATGTTTTATGAATAATGAAAATACACAACCTGACAGACATGTCACAATATAAAGTAAGAAAAATAACAAGAAGTAAAATGAAGAAGTTGCTGAAATTTTGATGATTTAACCTCAAAATTCTCCTGAAACTTCCTGGTTTTCAATCATTTTCTTTAAATTCTGTTAAACTCAAAGGATTCATGGTTTGATTTTCCCTCCATCAGATCAGGCTGGTGGTTCTTATGTGTTCGGTTTGCTGACGCCTGTCTGATCTCAGGTCAGCCGAGTCGGACTGAGCGGGACCTCCGGGCCGAGCGGGACCTCCGGGCCGAGCGGGACCTCCGGACCGAGCGGGACCTCCGGGCCGAGCGGGACCTCCGGGCCGAGCGGGACCTCCGGACCGAGCGGGACCTCCGGGCCGAGCGGGACCTCCGGGCCGAGCGGGACCTCCGGACCGAGCGGGACCTCCGGGCCGAGCGGGACCTCCGGGCCGAGCGGGACCTCCGGGCCGAGCGGGACCTCCGGGCCGAGCAGGACCCGGATTCCCAGGAAAGCGTCTCTCAGCCCAAAAAGCAGCTGAGCCCCATAGAGGAGATCAGTGTGGAAGCCGCATCCCTCACTTCTCCTGGAGAACTGTCCGGGGGGAACTTCAGTCCACTGGACCAGGAGCAAGACCAGAACCAGAACCAGAACCAGGAGCAAGACCAGAACCAGAACCAGGACCAGGAGCAAGACCAGAACCAGAACCAGGAGCAAGACCAGAACCAGAACCAGGAGCAGGACCAGGAGCAGGACCAGGAGCAGGACCAGGAGCAGGACCAGGAGCAGGAGCAGGACCAGGACCAGGAGACTCTCAGTCAGTCTCATGGTACGGAAGGTTCCAGGTTCCTGAATTAGAAAATGAAACGGATGTTCGTTTTGTGAGTGGGTTCTACAGAAACGGTTCTGTTCTGGAGTTCTGATTTGTGTTCCAGCTGTAGATCCCTGCGACCCGGAAGTCCGTCGACAGCTGTTGGATCTTTTTGACATCACTTCCTCTGCAAACCTTCATTCGGAGCAGCGCCCCCTACCTGCTGTTGAGGAGTGCAGCCTTCTGGACCTCGGTATTATTCTGAATTTAGGTTCTGGATCGTTAACTCCAGATTGGGATTTTTAATTTGTAGCGATTACAGCTGAGCAGGACCTTAAAGGCCGACCTGAGGAGTTCCTCAGGGACGAGTCCTCAGTCCCTCTGCTCTCTACTGGTTCACAGTTTAAACCAGAAGTTTACATTCACCATTTTTCCACTTTCTGAAGTTAAATCAGACCAAACTTCAGTTAGAACATCCAAAATTATTTTAACTCCTAAAACATTTTTTTTTAAAGATTTTTAGAAACTTAATTTTCAAAGTATATAAGTTTACATACATCTGGTCACTATCAGAGTAATTTACGTTCAAACTGTATGACTTGGCTCAAACATTTCTGGGTTTTGTTCACAAGCTGCTGATATTTTCACTGGCAATTGGTTCAATACCTGTGGATGTATCTTAAGTAAACTGGGTTAATTTACCAGAGTAAACTGGTTTTTGTACCTGTTGAGGTTAATCTTTTTTTCCAACTAGGCCTGTCATGATAACAATAAATTACTGCTTGATAAATTATTAATTTATCACACGGTTAATTGATTTATTGGTTATTGTGTCAGACTTTCTGTTTGCATGTTAAATCTGCAGGTTTCAGTTTTTCTTTCTTTTTGTGAAAACTAGTTTTCCTCAGATTACACACAAACCAAAACATTTCTCTGTTTTAATCGATTCTCTGGCTGCTACAAATTAGAAAATATTTTTTCTAAACTCACTTATGATGCTGAAGTTTGGAAAACGTGGAAAACCCCAGAAAATGTTTTCTTCCATGTTGAACTAAAACTTCAGCCTGGAGGTGGAAACAAGCCGGAGCTGCAGGTTCATCCTGACTCAGCAGCCATGTTTTCCCCAAACAGACCCTCAGCAGGTCTGCCTCCAGCGACGTTTAGCCTCAGAAAGATGAAAACATCTTGAGTCATGTGACACCGGGCCTGGAATTAAAGGAAATCAGCTTTACTTTGCTTTGTCCACTAGGGGGCGACACATTCTTCATTGAAAGCAGACTTCTGGACAGACACAGCGTCTCCATCTTCAGAGCAGCTGCAGATAATCAGTCTGTGTTTATAAAGGCGAGTCTTCCTGGTTCTGATGGGCCCAGCTGGCCGCCTACTGCCTGCTGGTCACGTGACTGACTGATGCTTCCTGCTGCAGGTGGAGCGCTGCTCGGCCCCCTGGGATTTCTACCTGTTCACCCGCCTGAAGGAGAACTCGCCGTCTGCTGACAGAGCTGCTCTGATCAGCTGCTTCCTGTTTGAGGACGGCTGCGTCACCGTCTACACGCCGCCCGCAGACCACCAGCTCACTGTGAGACCAGTCAGTCAGTCAGATTCAGTCTGATCTCTGGTTTCCAGCTGGAACAACTGAATCTGTTCTGACTCTAGATCTATACCTCTAGATCCTCCCTCTTTAGGTCCAAAGATCATAACTTCAGTTTCTGTTCAGCTGGAAAACGGATCTGTTCAGTGCTTTAATGGGTTTAACTTTATTCTCATAATATTAAGTCATACATTGATGTAAAAATCAATATTATGATTTGGTTAACTATCACCTTTATTTTGCATCCCATGATTCTTTAAAGAAGTCATGATATTACAAAAATAAAGTCAGAATATTACGGGAATAAAGGAAAAATGCTACAATGAATGTTTTTCTCAAAATGTTTTGGCTTGAATGGGTTCAGAGTCGCCTGCCGACGTGACGCACAGGTGTGCACCATGTGCGTTGTCATGGTAACGCTTCCCTGTGCATCATGTGCGTTGTCATGGTATCGCTTCCCTGTGCATCATGTGCGTTGTCATGGTAACTCTTCCCTCCGCATCATGTGCGTTGTCATGGTAACTCGTCAGTTTTCCCGGTAACCTGGTGTGTTCTGTGGCCAGGTTGTGGCGGACTGCGGCCCGGATCTGGCGCGTGTCGGCGTGACAGCCGTCAGGTTGCTGGAGCTGGTGCTGCAGCTGCACAGCTGCAGCCTGCTGCATGCGGGGCTGCAGCCCGGCGTGCTGGCCTCCTGCGGCGCCGCGGCGAACCAGGACTGGCTCTTCCCCCTGGACTGGTCGTCCTCGCTGGACCTGGATCTGCAGAAAGACGTCCGGTCTGTCCAGCAGATCCCGTCCGCTCAGGGCTACATCAGGCTTGGTCTGCTGCAGCCCGCCGACCCGCCTCACACCGTAAGCACGCCTTCGTCACATTAACGGCCCCCAGCTCAGAACGGGTCAGTTTCACCGGGTCTGTTCCGTGTCCTGGCAGGTGGACCTGGTGGGCGTGGCTGAAACCATCTACTTCCTGTTGACCAACAGCGAGATGAAACCAGAGAGACACGGCAGCAGCTGGACACTGACGCAGTACGGTGGAGTCCGACCCGGTTACTGACATGTAGAACAGAAACACTCAGATACAGCTGTTGGAGCCCAGCAGGAACCACAGGAAACTGGGTTTATTACTGCTGGAGTTCTCATGTTCATCCACCAGGTCCGTTTACCTGTTTCAGGACCAGAACCCCTCAGTTCTGTAAATTACCTTGAGAAATGATGAGATTTGGTTATATAAAAACAGGCTTTAATGCTGAAAAATGATCAAGTGTTACAAGCCATACACGTCATAGAAATGGATCAGAACCAGAGTTGCACTGGGCTCACCTGATGGATGGAACCAGGTGAGGTGAAGACTGGAGAGTTTAGCTTCTATTCCCAGTCTGTTCCCTCCCTGAAGGCTGATCAGGTTATGTCAGCTGCAGCATGTAAGCAGATAAGAGAGGAAAACACAGAATCCACAGCATTACACTGGGTAAACTGGTTTTATCTACCACAGTAAACTGGTTTATCAGAGGCAGTTTAAATGACTGCCTCTGAGTTTAACACTGAAGGTTTAAAATGTGGCTGATTCCTTTTCTTTCTGCTGCAGCGACGTCTTCACGTCGACCTGGAGAAGGTTTTTCGGTCTGCTGCTGAACGCCGGCGGTCGCTCGTCCATCTCCATCCTGTCGGAGCTGAAGGACCAGCTTTCTGAGCTTTACCTGTGAAGCACCTGTGTTACATGTTGACTGTTTTATATTTGGTTAATAAATAAAACACTATTTGTTGCAGCCGCTCTTTGGTTTATTCATTTGATCATGGAACCAGCAGGGGGCGCTGTAGGTAGAAAAATATTTTCCTGTCAAGAGATTATTCTCAGACATTTCTGGAAAAAACTCAAAAAATTTTATATTATCTTTTTTTCTTTTTTCTTTTTTTAAAAAAAAAAAAAAAACATTTTTGACTTGAAACTCCATGGTTTTTTTTTGTTTGTGTTTTTTCCAAATAAATTTCTGACAACAATCCCAAAATTTCTGAGGTTTTCAGAGAAAACAAAATTTCACTTCTGGCAAAATTTTAACTTTTTTTTAACAGAAATTTCTTTTTTTTTTTTTAGAACATTTCTGATATTTATTTCAAAATTTGAGCGTTTTTATAGAAAACTTTTGAATTTTCAAACTTAAAATTTTTCTTCTAAATAGTTGAAAATCTCTGAGATTAAACTCAAAATTTCTGAGTTTTTGCTAGCAAATTTTCAGCTATTTGAAAGTCAATTTTTTTTTAAATTGACTTTTCAGACTCAGAAATGTTCTAATCTTTTCTAGAAATTTTCTAGAAATTAAACTAAAAGTTTTGTTTTACTAGCAAAATTTCAACTTCTGAAATTCAAATGTTTTTTCTAGAAAATGTTTTTTTTTAGCTATTGGAAAAAAATTAACTCAGAAATTTCCAATTTTTTTTCTAAAAAAAAAATCTGAGATAAATCTGAAAATTTCTCAGGTTTTGACTTTTTGAAACTCAGAAATTCCCATAATTTTTTTGGAAAGTTTCTGAGATGAATCCTTTTTATTTAACACACTGGGTAGTTTTCAGATATTTATTGAAGGTTTTTATAACTGAGTGAACTATAAAGATTCATGTGAATTGAATTATTTAATAAGTTTAAAGCTTCAGTCCAACATTATTCGTCCATCTGTATAAAGATGCGTTGAGCTGAAAATCCGTCCAGAGCGCTGAGGTTCGGAGCGTTAGGCGGGGACCTGTGGGCGGTTCGGGCTGTTGAGTCACGTCCTGCTGGGCCCGGAGGGAGAACCGGGCATGCTGCTGCCTGCACCGACCGGAGGGAGCCTCCTCTTTGTTTCTTCACCCCGCCTGAGGCCGCGGGGCCCGCCGCTCCTTGCGCCTCATCCTGGGCTTCAGATCGGCACAAACTGCCGCTTCCTATCACGAATTGGGCCGGTGGGCTTCAGAGGGTCTGACCTGACACTTCCTTCTTCCACTAAATTTTAAATAATAAAAATAAAAGTCACGGAGTTCCTCCAGTCTGTCCCTGATCTGCAGGCTCCGCCCACTTACCTGGGACAAGGTGAGACAGGGAGATGTGGGGGAGGAGAGAGAGGAGCAGCGGAGAGAGGCAGAGCGCGCGGCAGGATCTGGACCCACCTGGACTCTACGGCCAGGTAAATACAACGGAGGCGGAACCGGATCCGGGTCACAGTTCTGCGGTTCCGACTCAAACGGATCCTCAGAACCGTTCAGCTCTTTGTTTTCAAGAGAAAAACAGTTTTTAGTTCATCCTGTTGGTTCTCAGCAGAACTTTGACAGAACATCTGGAGCTGAGAGCGGTCAGAGCCGGAACCGGGTCTGGTTCGAACCCCGTCCCGCCCGGATGTGCTGCTGTAAACTGATCCGCATGAATGAACGGCTGCTAACTGATCTGAGAGCAGCTCCAGGTCTGACCTGGTTCATGATCCAGTTGAGCAACCGGTCGGGTCTCCAGAGCTCTGAGGTTCTGCTCTGCCAGCCCAGCTGCAGTGTTTTTCTGCTGGGGTTCTAACGCGGTTCTGATGGTTCTGGTTCGGCCCAGAGACGGGCCTGCAGATGTCGGGTCTCTAATGCCACCGCTGCTGCAGCATTCGCTAAACTTAATCAATATTTTCTGCACAAACTCGTTTGTTTTGTTTTTCATGCTGCTCGTGGCGCCCCCTGTTGGTCACTGGTGGAATGCTTTGGCTTACTGAACAAACAATATCGATATTTTCCAACCGATTCGTTTGATTAATTATTACTGATCATAAATCTTAGTTAATTATGGCAGAAAATGATCATAAATTGACACATTATTGTTATTTGGAGATTTTATTTGCATTAGTTTTGGTTCTGATCCCAGTTTAGACCAGTTGGCTCGGACAGAGACAGATTATGACCTTTAATTGAACTAACCCAACACTAAACCTCTGGCTGGTAATAAGTATTATTAAGGTCAATTAGTTTGTAACATGAACAGATTCTGGAAAGCTGGTTTGGATCAGTGGTTGTCTGACGGTTTGGGAATTATTACTCTGTCTGTAGCTTTTGAATGGTTCCTGGACTTTTTTTTGGGAGTTCTGGATCTCCAGCGGTCACTGGGTGAGACGGAGTACCACCTGGACCAGGCTTTAGATTGATTCTGATCAGTTCTGGATCAGTTTCAGACTTTCTTTGCCATGTTTCTGTCTGCTTTTAACTGATTTCTTACTTTAATGTTTGGGTTTTAAACAGCAGGTTAGCTCCATGGTACGTAGAAAAAAGGGATTAAATATCTGACAAAAACGGAGAAATGTTGAGATAATTCTCACAAATTTTCTAGAAAAACATGGAAATATATGAGATTCAAAAGTTGAAAATTCTCAAATGTTGAAACAGAAAAATGTCCAAAAGTCAAACATCTTTTACTTTTGAAACTCTGATGTTTCCATGTATTTTTTTCTAGTAAATCTCTGAGATTTATCTCAATTTTGAGAGAAGTTTTTTTTTTTTGGTGGAAATGTACTCCTGATTTTATATCAGTCCAAATACGCCGTTGGGAATCTGGATCAACATTTGAACAGTTTCAATAAAGACTCTCATTATTTATTCTAACATGTTCACATCTAACTTTAGGCCCGTTTTAATCAATTTTTGTGCATATCTGAGTTGTAAAAAAACTTGAGGCAGAGTTTGTTCAGAGTGAGTCCAGTTTGGTCTGAAATCTTCTTTTTCCAATCCTGTTTTTAAAAAAACATGAAACTTCCTGCTCTGGAGACTAATTTCTTCTTCAAGCTGTAGAGAACATCTAACTTCATATTTAGGCTCAAATAAGGAGCCCAAATAACGGATAGTCACCTGACCACGTGTTTTCAGTCATGCCACTGGAGGGCGCTCTCACTGCGCAGTCACTGGTTCCAGTCTGATTTCCAGGCTGGTTTCCAGTCAGAGGCAGGAGCTGTCTGGTCATGTAGAGTTAGATTCCTCTGGTATGTTGTGAGTCACACCCTGAAAACACACACCCCACACACACCTGGTGAGCAGGTAACCAGCTGATCCTCTGTATCCTGCAGGCAAACAAGCAGCATCGGTTCATTAACGCTCCGCTGGAGAAGAAAGATGAGGGGAAGTGAAACATGCTCTTGTTTTGATCAGAAATAACAAATAAATCCCAAATTGTATGACTAAGCGACCAATAGCCGAAGCTGATTTAGGATAAGATAAACTAAACTCAACAAACTAGCCAGAAATTAGACAGAAACCGTAACAAGCAGAAAAATATGAAATATTGAAATATTTTCAGTTTTTTAAATAATTATATTGCTGTAAGTTTTACAAGTTCTCTATCATAATTTATGTCTTTGCATTTTTATCTTTTGAACCTGCAGAATCTCAAATTCACCACAAAGAGTGTAACAGAAATAAGTTAAATTGGTTTTTAGCCATTTAGGTATAAAACGGTGAAAGCTGCTGTTCTGAAAGAAATGAGCCGTTTTCCTGCAGCGTTTCGCTGTTGCAGATGAAAACCAACATGGCAGGTGTGACAAAAACAGAATGATCTGAGCAATTTAAAAATACTCCACCAGAACAAACTGCCACTCATGATCAGGAAGTTTCTGATGTTCTGGAAGCTGCTGTTGATTATGTTTTAAAATATAGAAATAACTCACAGTCGTAATCATTCTGACAGTTCAGAGAAGTTGCCGCCGATGCTGAATGGAGCCGCCATGTCCCGTTCTGTTATTGTTTACGTCCAGGAATTTTTGAGCATGCGCACAACGCTGCAGTTAAAAATGACGTCTTTTCCTGTCCACCTGTAGCGGCGCTGCAGCGGTAAGACCGTTAACAGAATGAAACCAGGAGATGTAGCCGATTCATTCAGCGCTGTGCGCCACAGCAGAAAAACGTTAAAAAACAACTCCACACCTCTGGTATTTTTCTTTTCTTGCTCTTTGTGTCGCCTTTGCTACATGCAAACCTGTTGCCATAGCAACTGACTAGCAACAACTTTATGCATCAGGATTCAACACCAAAAAACACACGAAAACATTCCCCCCCCAAAAAACAACAGAACATTCAGTCCATTACAATTTTTTGTTTTCAGGTTTGGAGTTTATTTTGCAAATAATATGTGATAGCTGCGGTAGATTAGCTACAGCTGCTATTAGCTAACACAGTGGTGGTTGATTAGCTAATTTAAACTCCTGCTCTACTGTTGATCTTTCAGAGTTGGTGTTCAGGTTGCCTTTTTTGTTCTTTACTACACTGAAAAACCAAATTCTGCAGCTCCTCTACATGTTACAGTTGTCAAAGTCAAGCTAGCATAGCTGAGCTACTTCCCTCTCCCTCGCTAAAACTTTTCATGACCTTATGGTTGTCGTAATGTTGACAACTGGTAGCAAAGCACTGTAATTTGCTGGAATTAAGTAATTTTATTTATTTTTTCTGGTGCAGAGCAGAGGGAATCCCAAAGCTCCTCCTTCTCTTCCTCCTCTTCCTCCTGTTTGCTGTCAGGGAGTGGAGGAGGATGTGGATGATCTGATCCGGTCAGCAGAGCCTGGTGATGATGATGGTGCTTCATCCTCTCTGTTTTTATACAGGCTGAGGTGGAGCGAGCAGGTTCGGACCAAACCGGGCCGGGTCGGGCCGACCCGAGGCTGAGGAACATCAACGCCCCAACAGGTGAGACCGCAGGAAGGAGGAGGAAGCCAGACTGTCCCGTTTCAGAGCAGAACCTCTGAGGCCCGGTGAGGGGTAACTGGACCTGACGGTTCTGGACATTATGGAGTCTTTGTTTGGGTTCTTTAAAGTGAGAAAAAAAGTTCATTTGGGTCCTGGGAAGGTTCTTCTCTGGTCCGGGTGTGGGTGACGGTCCTGCTGAGGCCCAGAACCTCAGAGACGGTTCTGGATCTGGTTCTGACTGACGAAGGTCAGAGACTTTGACTCACGTTAGTTGTGAAGTTTCAGAGATTAGGTTGGGATTATCTGAGATCCGTCAGGATGATTCATTCTGTCAGACGGGTTCTGTGAGGACGATGATGATGACGATGATGATGATGATGATCATCATCATCATCATCACCTTCTTCATCATCGTCTCTCTGGTTCTTTGTGCCGAATCGTTCTGGTCTGCTGCTGCTCTTCATCATATCCGCAGAGACTCGTTAACCATCTTCATCATCGAGAAACATTCTCAGTTTGGCGCCGATCCAAACGGATCAGAACCGATCCAAACTGATTCAGACTCTCACCTGACAGTCCGTAACGAGCTGAGTCAGATTACCGGAACCAGAACCGTGAACCCGGCCTGTACATCAGGCTGTAGGAAGCCGGAGCACCAGGAGAGAACCGACCGATCCCCAGGCAGAACCTGCAGAACCGGGCCGGGATTCAAACCCAAAACATTCCAGCAGAGCCGCCTGGGCCACTAACAAACGGTCCAAACGGGCCGCTTTAGGACAACAGGCAGATAAAATCTGAGCTTCTTAAAGAGTCAGGTCAGATTTTTGGAGCTGGGATTCTGTGGAGAAGCTGTGAGTCGTCAGTGTCTTCCATGAATTGGATCAGAGCCTGAATGGATTCTGGTTCTGATGACAGACTGACACCAAATCAGTTCAGTCACAAAAGTATTTACACCCTGTGAAGTGAGCCGGCTTCCTTCCCAGACAGGAAGTGGTTACAGTTAAACATCCTGTCGCACGGACTCAGGTTCTGGAAGAATGTGGTTCAGAACCGATCCGATCTCTGGTAATACAATCTGGTTCTGAGGTCAGAGGTCAGCTGCAAACACTCCAGATTCCTGCAGTCAGTGATGCAGAGAGGTGAGATCTCACCTGGGCTGCTTGGTCGGTTTGAGAATCGGGTCATGTGACCCGTTTCAGGTGAGTCACCTGAGCAGGAAGAGCAGCCGCCACTTCTCCGCCTGCCTTCAGCGTCTCATCATGTCTCGGCCCAGTTGGCATCATGGCTGCTGCTCTCCCCTTTACAGCGCCGCTTCCTGTTGCTTCCCCCGGGTCCGGTTCGGCGGCTGGCGCTGCGTTTCCGTGGCGATGTTCCGGCGCAGGAAGAAGAAGCATCGGCTGGAGATCTCGGCACCGCGGGACTTCCAGCACCGTGTCCACACGTCGTTCGACGTCTCGACGGGACGCTATGTGGGTCTGCCAGCGCAGTGGCAGAGCGTCATCGACACGCTGAAGAGGCCACGCCCCCTGGTGGACCCGTCCAGGATCACCAACATCGATCTGGAACCCAGAAAGGTCAGAGGTCAAATTCAATATCAGTGAATTCTGGCATCTGATACTCATCAATTATAAACTGCAATTTTAGTTTATAGTTTTCTTTCTTTTTTATAACATTTCTTTTCTTTTTCTATATTTCTTTTTTAATTTTTTGTGTTGCAATAAAAACATTTTCATGTTTTCTTCTTTAATTTCTTAAAATCATATTTCTGGTTTTATTTTTTCTTTGTTTTATTTTTAACCAGATTTATTTTTTTTCTCTTTGTAGTTTGGCTTTTTTCCATTTAAAAAACAAAACAAAACAAAAAACAAAGGTTAAGTTATTTTTCCTCTTGTTTACTTTTCTAATCAAATTGTTTGGTTTTTTCCTCCTTTTTCCTACACTTTTTTAAAAATAGTTTTATAGTTGTCTTTTTTCCTTTTTAAAAAATGTATTACATCTTTAAAATATTTGTTTTCTTTCCTTTAATTCTTATTTCCGTTTTCATAAAATTTCTGTTTGTTTTTTTGTAAATTTCTATTCTCAATATTGTTTTTTAAATTTTCTTTTTAATTTAGCTATGTAATAATAAATCACAATATTTTTCCATATATATGTATTTTTACTTTAAAATCATGTATTTATTATTTTCTTGTAAACTGATATGTATAGAAAAGATAAAACTTTCACAGACTTTTGCTAGCTAACGCTAACTGAGAAGCTATTTGTGCTAACCCGAAAGCGCTAATCATAAACACTGGTTTTGCTAAAGCTAAAGCTCTAAACCAATGAGGTGTTTAGTGTAAGCTAATAATAAAGTGCGAAATTCAACCATGATACAAAGGCTACAACTTAGTGTATTGCCCTCAATAGGGTCAAATTGATTATTACACACAATTAGCACAACTATTAGCGGGTTAGCAGGTTAGCGGTTTACCTGAGGTGTGGCCAGCGCTGCCTGAATGAACTCGTTGTCCCGTTTGTTCGCCAGCAGACGATCGTTCGCGGCAGCTTCATCGGTCATGGCGACTACATCAGTCATGTGATCTCCGAGATGAGCCGCGTTTCCGTCACCAGCTCCAACTCGCTGCGCCGCACCAGTCCGTCGGCACGGAAACGCGCCCAGTCAATGGGGCGGCTGGGAGACGTGGCGGAGGACGAGTCGTACCACTACCTGGAGATCAGCCGGCGGAGCAGCAGCGTGAAGGCCGGCGGGAGCGCCACCTACTGGCAGGACCGCATCCGGCAAGTGCGCAGCGAGAGCGGCAGCCCCAGGGCAAACAGGAACCTGCAGAGAACCACATCCAGCAGCCAGGTGAGCCCTGTACCTGAGGCCGCTCCGCTCTGCCCCACGTCGCCTCAGAGGACGACCTACACGCCTGAACCCAGCGTCCGCAACGGCGGCGTCGGGCTAAAGCAGAGGCCGACCTCCTACCACCAGGCGGCAGAGACCGGCAGGCCTCAGCTGAGACCCAGAGCCGGAGCCAATCACCTGCCGGACCTGCTGTCGTCTTCCACAGAAACCCCCAGGAGGCCGCATTCGACCTACGACCTCAAAGTAAGGCCTGGACCGGAGGTCAAGTTTATTTGTATTTACACTGCAAAAACAAAATCTTACCAAGTACTTTTGATCCAGTTTCTAGTGCAAGAGAAGAAAACCTATGGATGATAATCATAATAGTAATAATAACTAATGATAATAATGATAGTGAAATAATAATAATAATCTACTAATATAGTAATAATAAAACAGAAGAAAGGAAGAAAAAACTCAAAGGGAAGCTATTGCCATGACAATAGCTACTCTTCCTGGAGTTCACATCATAAATAAAACATTTATTACAAAAACAACGCAGGAAGGATAATTTCTGCTACAGTAGAGACCATTCCTTACATAACTAAACCTGTTTGTTCCTCCAGTTGCCATCTTCCCGCCCTCGGCTGCCTCCGCCCAACAGCACCAGCAGTCCCATCATCACCGGCCGAGTGCTGCCCCAACCTTCACCCCGCCCCTCCACAGGGGTCACAGTTTCTACCAAACGCACCTCCTCGCCGCCCCAGACGAGCACCGCGCAGCCTAGCCGCCCCGCTTCCTCCACCCCTCCTGCCGCCCCGGACAGAGCGCCCCAGAAGGTGACCCATGAGACGTTCAAGGCGGCGCTGGAAATGGTGGTGGACCCGGGCGATCCCAGGGTGACTCTGGAGAACTTCGTGAAGATCGGGGAGGGCTCCACTGGCGTTGTGTGCATCGCCCGGGAACGGCACAGCGGGCGCCAGGTGGCGGTGAAGATGATGGACGTGAGGAAGCAGCAGCGCAGGGAGCTTCTCTTCAACGAGGTACGGGTTGACTTCAACCAGCTAACCAAAGCTAACGAAATAACGAAAACTGAAAACAGTAACTGAAATAAATAAAAACAATAATTAATGGAGAAAAACTATAACCAAATGGAACTATGTCACAAATTTATAAAACTAAAACACACCGAAGTTATGGTACAATATCCTTTGTTTTTCGGGTTCATGAATATATTTATTATCCTTTGAACTGATATGAAACAAGTGGTTTAAGTCAGCAGTCGGCAAATTACTGCACTGCATAGTCCACAAAATGGCACCAGCAAAAATTGGGGAAAAACTCCAGAGTCAGCTGGTTGTTCAACAATAAGAAAGTTTGATCTTCTGTCGAGTTTTTATTACCTAATCAATGTAAACATAATCACAAAATTTTGACATTTGTTAATTCTGCACAGAAAAATTAACCAAGTATGAAAAAAATAAAACTACAAATAATAACTAAGCTAAAACTAATCAAAATTCAATTAATTAAAAACAAGAAAACAAACTCTAAAAAATAACTAGAACTTATTTTGTCACAACAAAATATAACTAGACTATAATGAAAAACCCAAACTGTTATCACCCTGGTGATAGATTTACCAGTTTCTTCATGTTGGATGTAAAGCAACGTAAAGCAAGCGTTTTCTGTTTTCCTCCCAGGTGGTCATCATGAGGGACTACCAACACCCCAACGTGGTGCAGATGTTCCGCAGCGCGCTGGTGGAGGACGAGCTGTGGGTCATCATGGAGTACCTGCAGGGCGGCGCTCTCACACACATCATCGGTGAAACCAGGTGAGCAGCCGCTCCAGGTGCATGCAGGTAAATGTACTCAGATGGGATGTTTAGTGATGTTTTGGTGTTCAGGCTGAACGAGGAGCAGATAGCGACGGTGTGTGAGGGCGTCCTGCAGGCGCTGTCCTACCTCCACTCTCAGGGCGTCATCCACCGAGACATCAAAAGCGACTCCATCCTGCTCACGCTGGACGGCAGGGTAAGCTTCTCCAGGCTTTTGGAGGGAAATTTATCTAAGCACTTTCTGTAAGGAAAGTCTGAATCTTAAACAACAACTCACGGGACACAGTCAAACACACATACTTGTTTTTATGGCATCGTGGGAACTTTAGATAAAACCATTCGTAAAGGGGACTACTCTGAATTCTAAATTATACACAGTGTTAGAATAAGACAGAGGTGGAAAAAAGACTGAAACAAAAAACAAATAATTAATTTAATTTTTTTAAATAAATTTAGATCAATAAACTATATTTCATAAGGCTTTTATCAATAAACCCACCCAGTTTATGCAAGAAGTACATTTTTATCCTGGATGTCATCTTGAGGACCAAATCCAAATTGATGGGAACATAATCTGAGTTCTTATTGCTTATAGTTAATCCCATTTTGTTGGTTTATTTCTCTCCACCTGCTTTGTGAGAACAGACCCACTATGTTATTATGTTAGCTTTGAGCACTGCACTAAATAGATGGCATCATGAGGAAAAACCTTTATGTAGAAATACTGAAGCAACATCAAAGCTCAGGTACAGACTGGTCATTAGTGTATGTAAACTTCTGATCTTGAAGACAATAACTACTAAATGTGACCGATTACCTCAGTATTGAGGCTCTTAGCAAAATCATTTTTGTGATTCTGATCTGAAACAAGAGAAGTTTGGTCTGATTTAACTTCAGATTTACAGAAATAGACAGTGTATGTAAACTTCTGGTTTCAGCTGAACAATAAGCCATCAGTTCAGATAAGCGATAAACAAAACCGGACGGGCCGCAGAACATTTCGGCTTGTTCATGTTTTTAGTTTGTGAGGAATTTCTTCCAGGCAGGGAGAAGAAAATGCGGCTTGGCAGCATGTTTCTACTGATAACATCTTCTAAGTCATTACATCTAATAACAGAAACCGCATCAAGTAGTTTATTAACAAGCCAAAGTTTTCTGTAAACCCAGGCATTCAGGCCGTAAATGCCAGCAGTAACTATTTATTTCCTGCTGCAGGGTTTGCTTCAGGCACAAAGAAACACAACTATTTTATGTGTTAAAGTGACACTAAACAAGAAAATGATTTCAGCTCTTCTGCCTTTACGTTCTGCTGATGGGAATTACAGGAATGTACGACGGCTTACTAGAGCAACTGTAGACAGGAAAACAGGACTTTTTCACTAAAACAACTAGAAAAAAACAGGAAACTTCTGGGGGAAAAAAATCAAAATTTCTGAACTCAAAAACTGAAAACTCTGAAATGTTAAAATTAATTTAACATATTTTCTACTTTCTATCCTGCTGCAGATAAAATTGTCCGACTTTGGTTTCTGCGCTCAGATCAACACTGACGTCCCAAAGAGGAAATCTCTGGTTGGGACTCCGTACTGGATGGCTCCGGAGGTAATCTCCAAAACGCCGTATGGCACAGAGGTGAGGCACTGCTTTGTTTTGATTTACCAAATTAAATAAGTTATATTTGTTTGAAAGGCTTAGCTTGGGCTGATGTAGATATAGTTTGCATCAGGTAAAAACCTTAGAAGCAATGTTTTACTGTACAGCATCTTATAAATGGCTTGTAACATTTAACTCTGTCCCCAAGGTGGACATTTGGTCTCTGGGCATCATGGTGGTGGAGATGGTGGACGGTGAGCCTCCGTACTTCAACGAAACGCCAATCAGTGCCATGAAGAAACTGAGAGACGAAGCGGCACCGAGTGTCAAGAACATGCAGAGGGTCAGAAACACGCGCGCACGCACACACACACACACACACACACACACACACACACACACACACACACACACACACACACACACACACACACACACACACACAGTTTGTTGAAGTTTTTACAACATTAAAATCATTTACATTTTGAAGAAAACCTGTTTTTACTCTTTATACGAACGTGTGTATTTCTTTCTAAATTATTTTCAAACTTTTACCCTAATTTAGATCCATACAATAATCTTTGCCAAAAAAGTAATTAAAACTGAAAATAAATTGAAACAAAAAAAATGTTTATATTGTTGGTTAAGTAATAATTATAACCCCCCCCACCAAAAAAAACAAACAACCCCACCAATCGATATTATGTTATGTTTTGTTATATTATTAAATAATAAAAACAAAAGATCCCAACAGTCGTCCTCACAGAAGTTTGATGGCGTAGCATTTAATCAGCAGCAGAACGACGATGCAGAAATAAATCGTATTTCAGCCTTTTAGCTTCTCCAGGTGTTCTGCAGCTGATGGTGTCCGTGTTGGCTGCAGGTTTCTCCGGTGCTGAAGGACTTCCTGGGCTGCATGCTGACACGTGACACGCTGCAGCGCAGCGGCGCCGCCGCCCTGCTGCAGCATCCCTTCATGCTGCAGGCCGCCGCGCCGCGCTGCCTGGTGCCGCTGGTGGAGCAGCACCGCAAACGCATGTCGCTCTGCTGAGACTCACCTGGATCCGACCGGACCTGAGACTCACCTGCAGCCACAGACTGGAGGATCCTCAGGTGGATCACACCTGATGCTTCAGGATTTACATAATACACCTGAGATCACACTAAAGACTAACCTCAGGATTCACCTGGCGCTTCAAAAGGACCTCATGTTTTCTTTCTACTTTTTTATTTTATTTTTATAGAGACGTTAAGGAACCTTTTCAGTGTTTCAGGCAGGAAATGGAAGGGATGCGATGTGCAGCGAACGTCCAGAGGTCAGAGGTCAAACTCCAGATTACTGCTTCCAGGATAAATATCCTCTGAACTCGAAGTGGCGGCTGCTGCAGCTGATTTTAGTTTTATAAACTTCAGCCTGAACTTGAGCTTTTAAAACATTTCATGTTCCTTCTAATTTTAGCTATAATTCTTAAATTTACATGTTCAGTTAAAATAAAAACAATTCCAAACAAATTAGAATAAAATAAATCAGGTTTTTATTCTGATTTCAGATCAAATCGCATTTCATATTGATCTAATTAACAAACATCTCAGAAATTAAACAAGTTCTCCTATTATCAGAAATATTTCAGTTTTTTGTTAATTATGTTGATTTATTGTTAACATTTGCACTTGTTCGCATTTTGATGTTTGTGAGCTTTTTATACATACGGGAAATGTTGAATAAATATCAGTGTTTTTCTGTCAGATTGTCAATTTTTGCTTACGTTCTGCTATTTTATGAGCAATATTACATTAAACCAAAAATTATTTAATTTTCATTAATAAACCATCAGGATAGACTTATAGGTAAAGCAGGAGCAACATGTACGGAGAGCAATTTTAGTCACAATTAAATACTGTTAACAAATACTCAATCAAATCATGAAATAAAAACAAAATAAATATTTTTAAAATATATATTTTTAATTTGGGAGCTTACGTTGTCAAAGTTTATTTATTAATTTATGTAATTTTGAAGAAAATGGCTTTCCATAGACATTTGAGTCTAGACGTTCATTCAACACTGAGGATTATTTAATTCCATTTTAAAAACAGATTTATCTCATTATGATGCTGATGTTTGATATGGATTATAAACATTTTACACTTACATCTCCTTACAAAAGTATTAACAACTTTTCAGTATTTTCCCCTTTAGGTCGATTAAACCAGGGGTGCCCAAAGTCGGCCCGGCATCCTGCATTTTTTAGTTCTCTCCCTGGTTTAACGCACCTGGATCAAATGACGGCTGATTAGATGCCTAAGAAGAACATTGACAAGCTGAAAAGGTTGTTACTACCACCAGGGAGAGAACTAAAACATCCAGGATGCCGGGCCTCCAGGACCGACTTTGGGCCCCCCTGGATTAAAACCACAAATTTTGAGCATCTCCAGCTCAGATTGGATGGAGAACATCTGAATACGTCAGTTTCTAAGTTTAACCACTGTGCAGGCATTTATATTTCCTGCACAGCTGAACTCTACTGCCACCTGCTGGAGCGTCATCTAAATGACGGTTTTCAGGTCTGCGTGAGGTCAAACTGGTGATCTCTTCTTTTTAGGGCATAGAGGAGGAGCTCAGGATACTGGGATGTTGAAGTTTAAGGGGTTTTAAAGGATTTATGTTTATTTTAATAAATCAACAGTGCGGTCGTTGCCAAGTTCAGAGAATCAAATGTTAGTTTGGTTACTTCAGATCATGAACTAAGGCAGAAATTCACACATTTCCTGGTCAGGTTGGGTTGATTTCTGGGTTTCTTCCTCACAGAACAACAAAATCTCTGATCCAGTAAAGAATCCCTTTGGTTTCTTAATCTGAAAATAATTTTCCTGAATAAAATACAGATCAGAACAGCTGCAGCAGATTAATACCAACACATCTCTGAGGCTGCAGATAAAACCCGTCAGGTTTCTATTTCCAGACTGGAGAGTCGGAGATAAAGAGACACAAACTCTTCAGCTCATCACAGAACACTCATCATATCAGCGATTAACAGAAACATCTTTCCTCTTGTCCTAAAAAGTTAAAGCAGCTTTTAATAAAATGTCAGATGTGACTTTGTCATTTTAATTTAATGCAGCTGCTTGCATTGTATCACAAACTGCTTGTTTTTCTTGGATGCATGCCTGAGGACGGCTTAAGAGGGATAAATATCAGTTTTTTTATCTTGTTGGCAACATACAAAAAGCCCTCAAGTGAAAATTGTCTTTCACTTGAGATCAAAATTAAACATGTAGCTGGACATCACCATGGAGATAAACAGGATTAGGAGGGGAAGGACAAGAAGGACTTATTTACTTCCTGATGGAAAAGGATGATTTGCAGAAAATCACAAAGATCTCTACTTTTAAAGCGATGTAGTTTCTGCAAGAATAATCAACATTTACTCTCTCTATAGGGCTGTATGTAGCTAAATTAGGACCATAAAGTATGAAACTGAAAAAATAGATAAGAACTGCATTTTCAAATTCAGTGTTTTTTTTTTTCAGGTTCAATTTTTAATTTCAGTTTAAAAATTTATTTTCAGTTAATTTTTTTTCCAGTTTCAACGTTTTTAAAACAAACTTGACAATATGGGGCTAAATCATGGCAATAAAATGAAATCAAAAAATAATTTTGAAACTGAAGATAAAAGAGGAAACTGAAAGAAGACAATTTTCAGGGTCAGGATTTTTTCAGTTTAAGAAATTATATTTCTATTTCAAAATTATTTTTCAGCTTAGTTATTTTTTTCAGTTTGAATTTATTTTTTTTAGTTTTTTTAATAAGCTTCATGGCCCCAACTTAGCTCAATATGGCTTTATTTTTTTATTGTGCATACATTTTCCCTTTTCGTTTTAAAATGTTTAGCTTTTTATTTTGTGTTGTAAAGGAAAATAATTGACATTCAATAACCTATTTAGATTAACTGAAACAGAAGGATATGATCGATCATCCATCCATCCTCCATCTAACACCCTGGTCCCTCGTGGGGTCGGCAGGGGTGCTGGTGCCTCTCCAACGAACGTTTTGGGCGAAAGGTGGGGTACATCCTGGAAAGGTCGCCAGTCTGTCGCAGAGGGATATGATCAATATGTTTGTAAATGTCAAAAAGTGAATACAATTTTAAAGAGCAGAGAAAAAATAATTATTAATTCTGGTTTCTGTGTTGATATCATTTATCCACCGAAATAAATAGAAAAATGATGATCGGATAAAGTTAAGTATCTTTGAAAATGTCCTTTAGATTCAATGCAGTTCATTTAAATTTTGTAAAATAAAAGAAAAACTGAAAACAAGAATATTTTTGTATTATTTGAGGTCATTTTCTTTAATTCATATAGTATTTTGCATGGAAATGTGATTAATCAAAGTTGCATAAAAAAGTCAAAACAAACCAGATAATTCTTGAAATCTAAATCTCAGTTTGCACAAATTACTTTTGGAAGATTTAATAGTAGCTAATGAAAGATAAATTCTAAAAAGCTTTAGAATTTGTACAAAACATTTGTATCAAGTTTTGTTCTGTAGTTACTAGAGATGTTTGAGAGCTACACTGGAGTCTAAATGAAGACCGTCTATCAGCAGGCAGATAAGCAGCGATTCTCTGGTTCACCTCAAAAGGACTGCAACACCCAAAGGTCCAGAATCTGCCCTCATGGTGCGTTCAGAGACACATTTAGATCTGCAGCTGCTTCCGTCTCACCAGATATCTCCTAATTTGGTCCAAAGGGAGGATTTATAAATCTGTGTCGTCTTCACCATGCTGCAGTTCTGCAGAGGGAGTGGAAGTGAAACGTTTTGTTCTCTAGCTGTTCTTCTGTCTACCGTCCACCATGGGTGATGCTCTGATGGCCGAGTTTGGGAAGGCTGCCCCTTTCTTGAGGAAGTCTGAGAAGGAGCGCCTGGAGGCTCAGACCAGACCGTTTGACATCAAGACTGAATGTTTTGTTGTGGATGATAAAGTGGAGTACATAAAAGGACAGATCATCAGCAAAGAAGGAAACACGGTGACCGTCAAGAAGGAAGATGGCACAACAGTGACGGTGAAGGATTCGGATGTTCATCCCCAGAATCCGCCCAAATTCGATAAAATCGAAGACATGGCGATGTTTACGTTCCTCCATGAGCCGGCGGTGCTGTTTAACCTCAAAGAGCGCTACGCCGCATGGATGATTTACACCTACTCTGGGCTTTTCTGCGTCACCGTCAATCCTTACAAGTGGCTCCCAGTCTATGACTCGGAAGTGGTGGCAGCCTACCGGGGTAAGAAGAGGAGCGAAGCGCCCCCTCACATCTTCTCCATCTCCGATAATGCCTACCAATACATGCTGACCGACAGGGAGAACCAGTCTGTCCTCATCACCGGAGAATCTGGTGCAGGAAAAACGGTGAACACTAAGAGGGTCATCCAGTACTTCGCCAGCATCGCTGCAGTTGGAGGCGGAGTCAAAAAGGACAGCAGCAAGGGGACTCTGGAGGATCAAATCATCCAGGCAAACCCGGCACTCGAGGCCTTTGGCAACGCCAAAACGCTGAGAAATGACAACTCGTCTCGTTTTGGAAAATTCATCAGGATTCACTTTGGCACAAGTGGGAAACTGTCATCGGCCGACATTGAGACGTACCTGCTGGAGAAGTCCCGTGTTACATTCCAGCTTAAGGCTGAGAGGAATTATCACATCTTCTACCAGATCCTGTCCAACCAGAAGCCTGAGCTGCTGGATCTGCTTCTCATCACCAACAACCCGTACGACTACTGCTACATCTCCCAAGGAGAGGTAACGGTCGCCTCCATTAACGACTCTGAGGAGCTTATGGCAACAGACAGCGCCTTCGATGTTCTTGGCTTCACTGCTGAGGAGAAAACAGCTGTCTACAAACTGACCGGTGCCATCATGCACTACGGCAACATGAAGTTCAAACAGAAGCAGCGCGAGGAGCAAGCTGAACCGGACAGTACCGAGGCTGCAGATAAATCAGCTTACCTAATGGGGCTCAACTCTGCAGATCTCATCAAGGGGCTGTGCCATCCCAGAGTGAAGGTTGGAAATGAATATGTCACCAAGGGCCAAAGTGTGGATCAAGTCTACTATGCCATCGGTGCACTGGCCAAGTCAGTGTACGAGAAGATGTTCAGCTGGATGGTGGTGAGAATCAACCAGTCGTTGGACACCAAGCAGCACCGTCAGTACTTCATAGGAGTGCTGGACATTGCTGGTTTTGAGATCTTTGATTTCAACACATTTGAGCAGCTGTGCATCAACTACACAAACGAGAAACTGCAACAGTTCTTCAACCATCACATGTTCGTCCTGGAGCAAGAAGAATACAAGAAAGAGGGGATCGAATGGGAGTTCATTGACTTTGGGATGGATCTCCAGGCCTGTATTGACCTGATTGAGAAGCCGTTGGGGATTCTTTCGATTCTAGAAGAGGAGTGTATGTTTCCCAAAGCAAGTGACCAGACTTTTAAGGCTAAGCTCTACGATAACCATCTGGGAAAGAACAAGATGTTTGAGAAACCGAGGGCAACAAAAGGGAAATCAGAGGCTCATTTTGCCCTGGTTCACTATGCTGGTACAGTCGATTACAACATCGGCGGCTGGCTGGTCAAAAATAAAGACCCTCTGAATGAAACTGTGGTTGGACTTTACCAGAAATCCTCTCTAAAGCTGCTGAGTCTGCTGTTTTCAAGCTACTCAGGAGCTGATAGTGGAGAAAAATCAGGTGGCAAAGGAGCGAAGAAGAAAGGTTCTTCATTCCAGACAGTGTCTGCTCTCCACAGGGAGAACCTCAACAAGCTGATGACTAACTTGAAGACCACTCATCCCCACTTTGTCCGTTGTCTGATTCCTAATGAGAGGAAAACTCCAGGGGTCATGGACAACTGCCTTGTGATGCACCAGCTTCGCTGCAATGGCGTCCTGGAAGGCATCCGGATCTGCCGGAAGGGTTTCCCAAACCGGGTTCTCTATGGCGACTTCAAGCAACGCTACAGAATCTTGAATGCCTCTGCGATCCCAGAAGGACAGTTCATCGACTGCAAGAAGAGCGCCGAAAAGCTGCTGGGATCTCTCGACATTGACCACACCCAGTACAAGTTTGGCCACACAAAAGTCTTCTTCAAAGCCGGCCTGCTAGGGACACTTGAGGAGATGCGCGATGAGCAACTCTCTCGGATCATCACCAGGATTCAGGCCAATGCCAGAGGGATCCTGATGAGGGAGAAGTTTGCTAAACTTGTGGAGCGCAGGGACTCCCTGATGGTCATTCAGTGGAACCTCCGATCTTTTCTGGGTGTGAAGAACTGGCCCTGGATGAAGCTGTTCTTTAAGATTAAACCACTTCTGAAGAGCGCCGAGGCCGAGAAGGAGATGGCCAACATAAAGGACGAATTCAAGAAGGTGAAGGAGGCTCTGGAGAAATCCGAAGGACGGCGGAAGGAACTCGAAGAGAAAATAGTGACTCTTCTCCAAGAGAAGAATGATTTGACCTTACAGATACAGTCTGAACAGGACACTCTGACAGATGCAGAGGAACGGTGTGAACAACTCATCAAGAGTAAGATCCAACTGGAGGCCAAGCTGAAAGAGATGAATGAAAGACTGGAGGATGAAGAGGAGCTGAATGCAGATCTTACAGCCAAGAAGCGCAAACTTGAAGATGAGTGCTCTGAGCTGAAAAAGGACATCGATGACCTGGAGCTAACGTTAGCCAAGGTGGAAAAGGAGAAGCATGCTACAGAAAATAAGGTGAAAAACCTCATGGAAGAGATGGCGTCTCAGGATGAGAACATTCTGAAGCTGACCAAAGAGAAAAAAGCACTACAGGAGGCCCACCAGCAGACACTGGATGACCTTCAAAGTGAAGAGGACAAAGCCAACAGCCTGACGAAAGCTAAGGCAAAACTGGAGCAGCAAGTGGATGATCTGGAGGGTTCACTGGAACAAGAGAAGAAGGTCAGAATGGACCTGGAACGGTCGAGAAGGAAACTTGAAGGCGACTTGAAACTGACCCAGGAAACTCTGATGGACTTGGAGAATGACAAGCAGCAGCTGGAGGAGAAACTCAAGAAGAAGGACTTTGAGGTGAGTCAAATCAACTCAAGACTAGAGGATGAGCAGGTTGCCTCGGTTCAGCTCCAGAAGAAGCTGAAAGAAAACCAGGCGAGAATTGAGGAGCTGGAAGAAGAGCTTGATGCTGAGCGTGCAGCACGGGCGAAGGTGGAGAAGCAGCGCTCAGATCTTTCTCGTGAGCTGGAGGACATCAGTGAACGTCTGGAGGAAGCCGGCGGAGCCACGTCAGCCCAGGTGGAGATGAACAAGAAGAGAGACGCTGAGTTTCAGAAGCTGCGTAGGGAGCTGGAGGAATCAACCCTCCAACACGAGGCCACCGCCGCCACGCTGAGGAAGAAACATGCCGATAGCGTTGCCGAACTGGGGGAACAAATAGACAACCTGCAGCGCGTGAAGCAGAAACTGGAGAAAGAGAAGACAGAGCTGAAACTAGAGCTGGACGACTTGGCCTCCAACATAGAGAGTGTGGTGAAGGCCAAATCCAACATAGAGAAGATGTGCCGCACAATGGAAGACAATATGAATGAATACAAGAGCAAATACGAGGAGGCTCAGCGGACCACCAACGACTTGGCAACTCAGAAGGCCAAACTGCTCACCGAGAACGGAGAGCTGGGGCGCCAGCTGGAGGAGAAGGAGTGCTTGATTTCACAGCTGACCAGAGGAAAGAACTCGTACAACCAGCAGGTGGAAGACCTGCGCAGACAACTGGAGGAGGAGGTAAAGGCAAAGAATGCCCTCGCACATGCTTTGCAGTCTGCTCGGCATGACTGCGATCTGCTGAGGGAACAGTTTGAAGAAGAGCAGGAAGCTAAAGCTGAGCTGCAGAGGGCTCTATCTAAGTCCAACACGGAGGTTTCAGCGTGGAGAACCAAGTATGAGACAGATGGGATCCAGAGAACGGAGGAGCTGGAGGAGGCAAAGAAGAAGTTGGTGCAGAGACTACAGGAAGCCGAAGAGGCCATCGAGGCTGTGAACGCAAAGTGTTCCTCCCTTGAGAAGACCAAACACCGCCTCCAAAATGAGATTGAAGACCTCATGCTGGATCTGGAGAGATCCAATGCAGCCTCGGCAGCACTGGACAAAAAGCAAAGAACCTTCGATAAGATCCTCGCAGAGTGGAAGCAGAAGTTTGAGGAGTCGCAGTGTGAACTGGAGGCCTCCCAGAAGGAAGCTCGCTCTCTGAGCACTGAGCTCTTCAAGCTGAAAAATGCCTATGAGGAATCCCTGGATCAACTTGAGACAATGAAGAGAGAGAACAAGAACCTCCAGGAGGAGATTTCCGACCTCACTGAACAGCTTGGGGAGGGCGGCCGCAGCGCTCACGAGCTGGAGAAGATCCGGAAGCAGCTGGAGCAAGAAAAGGCCGAACTCCAGTCGGCGCTGGAAGAGGCAGAAGGCTCACTGGAGCACGAAGAGACCAAGATCCTGCGAGCGCAGATGGAGTTCAACCAAATGAAGGCTGACATTGAGCGTAAACTGGTTGAGAAAGACGAGGAAATGGAGCAGGCGAAGAGGAACTACCAAAGGATGCTCGAGTCCCTTCAGTCTTCTCTGGAGTCGGAGACCAGGAGCAGAAATGAGGCTTTGAGAGTCAAGAAGAAGATGGAGGGCGACCTCAACGAGATGGAGATCCAGCTGAGCCAAGCCAACCGGCAGGCGGCAGACGCCCAGAAGCAGGTCAAGACCCTTCAGGCGTTCCTGAAAGACGCTCAGCTCCAGCTGGACGACACCCAACATGGCAACGATGACCTGAGAGAGAACATCGGTTTGCTGGAGCGCCGCAGTAACCTGATCCAGGCAGAGCTGGAGGAGGTCAGGGCCGCACTGGAGCAGACGGAAAGAAGTCGCAAGCTAGCGGAACAGGAACTCACCGACACGACGGAGCGGATGCAGCTGCTGCACTCCCAAAACACCAGCCTGATCAACCAGAAGAAGAAACACGAGGCCGATCTGCTGAGCCTGCAGAACGAGCTGGAAGACGCCATACAGGAGAACCGCAATGCCGAAGAGAAGGCAAAAAAAGCCATCACTGATGCCGCCATGATGGCCGAGGAGCTCAAGAAGGAGCAGGATACCAGTGCCCATCTGGAGCGCATGAAGAAGAACATGGAGCAGACCATCAAGGACCTGCAGCACCGGCTGGACGAAGCCGAGCAGATCGCCATGAAGGGCGGCAAGAAGCAGCTCCAGAAGCTGGAGGCTCGCATCAAAGACCTGGAGAACGAGCTGGAGGCGGAGCAGAAGAGGGGTGGGGAGTCCGTCAAGGCTCTCCGCAAGTACGAGCGTCGCGTCAAGGAGCTCACCTACCAGACGGAGGAGGACCGCAAGAACATGGCGCGCCTGCAGGACCTGGTGGACAAGCTGCAGCTGAAGGTGAAGTCCTACAAACATGCAGCCGAGGAGGCAGAGGAGGCGGCCAACGCCAACATGGCCAAGCTGCGCAAGCTGCAGCATGAGCTGGAGGAGGCCGAGGAGAGAGCAGACATCGCAGAGTCACAGGTCAACAAGCTGAGAGCCAAAACCCGGGACGGATCCTCCAAGAAGGGACTGGACGACTGAGGAGGCCGACCGGCCAGGTGAGTTCCTGCAAACAGCCGCAAATTATTTTCACATTGTTTTTCATACATTTATAAATATCAGAGTTCAAAACTAAACAAGCTAAACATTTAGTTTGGAAGCCAAATATTTAACTTTCAAATTAAAAATTTATAGGAAGCTAAATATTTGGTTCCAAGTTAAATGTTTAAGTCTGCACTAAATATTTAGTTTGAAAACAAAGATTCAGATTAAATATTTGTTTTACTGAAGTAATGTTTAGTTCCAAACAAAGTATTTATTTTCCAAACTAAACATTTAATTTTCAACCCAAAGATTTATTTTGCCAAGCTAAATATGTAGCTCAGACCAAAAATATTTAGCTTGCTAACTAAATATTTAAGTTCCTGGCTACATATTTAGGTCTGAGCTAAATATTTAGCTTGTAAAGTAAATCGTTGTAGATCACCAAAGAGGAATAATGTGGCCAGAGCTGAATAAATTTCAGTCAAGTAAACACTAAAATGTTGACATTAATTTCACATATTTACAGGCTAAAACTGGGATGTTTTCTGATGCTAAGTCCTAAATTTGCAAGAAAAAAAAAATCAAATTGTCTCAATTAAACTAATGATTTTTAACTTGAGATATTTTCTGACTTTACAAGCTCAGCAAAATTCAGTTTTTTCTTACAAATTTATGACTTTATAAAGTCACAAAATATTCTAGTTTTAATATAATCAATTTATGCATTTAATCATTAAACATTTATTATTTTTTCTTGCAAATGTACAACTTTTTGACATCAGAGAAAGTCCACATTTTTCCTTCTAAATATATTAAATTAATCACAAAATTTCTGAATTTGTTGCCAGAAATTTGATCGTTGCTCATTTATTTGTTTTTCTTTTGTCTTCAAGTTTCAGCCTGAAACTGAATTCAGTTAAAGAAAAATAACACATCCGTGTATTTAATGGTGGATATTTTCATCAAAGGAGCCGCATCATTTTTACTCAACATAATAAGAAACTATGAAGTTCATGAAGTTGAGATTTTCCTTCAGTTGGGATTAACTCCTTATTCAATAATATTAGATTTAAAAGCAGCAAACTTTAATTCATTAAATTACAGCATAAGTTTATGTTTGCTTTGACTGATTTATTTCAATCTGTTTTTATTTTTCAGATGGTTCTGGAACCAAACCTGCTGCTGCTGATGCTTTGTAACATCACTGAGTTCTGCTGTCGTTTCCTCCTTCACAACAATGAAATGAGTTTATTTTAAGCAAAAGATGTTAGCTTCAAATTAATTAAAACTTTCTGATTTCATAAATATCTATAAAAATATTAATTAATAATTGATGTTATTGTTTGTTTGTGCACTTTGATCAACACTTTCTAGCTAGGTAGATCTCCTGAAAGTCAACATGGCTTCACTTGTTGAGTTCCTTTAAATGAGCCCTTCAAAATAAAAGTTTGAACATGAACCTGTACTGATGTAACTCTGGAGAAATGATAATAAACACTGATGAGCACCAATAAGTCGTCTCCAAGTTCATTGTCAATCTAAACCTAAAAAAAAACAACACTTTATTAACAGCAACTTGACACGTTTTAATCAACCTGAAGTCTGAGATTTGATTAGGCCATTTCAGAACTTTTGTTTGTGTCATTTTTCAGCTTCTCTGTTGTGAATTTCCTGCTGCCCCCTGGGGACCGCGCCCCACGCTTTGGGAACCTCTGCTCTACAGGACATTGTCCCGGAAGTCTTGTTCTCCATTCAGGTGCAGCTTTGCTAACCTAAAACCTGCCGCCATCTTGTTTCTTTCGCATCGCTTTACTTCAGTGGTGTGAGAGTCAATATCCTGCATCTTTTAGTTCTCGCTGGTTTAACGCACCTGGATCAAATGACGACTCATTAGAGGCCTGAGAACATTGAGCTGCTACCACCAGGGAGGGAACTAAAACATGCAGGGAACACCACTGGTAACTAAAAAGCAAAGAACTTTTATTTTGAAGAGTTGGTGGGATTCCGGTTCGTATTGACCCATTTCAGCTTCACAGTCTGAGTATAAAACCTGTTGACGCGCCTCCTGCGGGTCCAGAGCGGGATGATGGATGCCCCTGGAGGGACCGGGTCTCCGTGACCACCGCCCGCCGCCGCACAGCATGCGGGAGAAAAAGAGCTGGACTGCGGGGTTCGGCCCCGCGGGACGCCGCAAGCCGGCCACCTACACCGGGGAGAAGAAGGCGCAGCTGCTGGCCAGAGCCAACAGGAAGTGGGTGCGACTCGCCACGGTGCTGGGCTACGTCCTGGCCGTGTCTCTGGCCGCGGTCATCCTGGCTGTTTACTACGGCTTCTTCTGGAGACCCACGCCCGGTTCCGGACCGCCGGGTCCGAGCAGCAACTGGACCAGGAGCGGAACCAGGGATACAAAAACCGGGAAGAAATGCGGCACAGATAACTGCAATAATAATTGTTTGTCTGATGATGATAAGGACTTTATGAACTTTACTGGCAGAAAACAGGAAAATATTAAACCTGACAGAACTTCGGTCCACGTTTCCTCCACCGGGACCTCTGAGGCTCATCTGGCCGCGCAGGGCGTCACGTCTCCGGGCGTGACTCCCACCGAGCCCGCGGCTGTCACCGCGGAGGATCCGTCCAACCTGCCGACCCACCGGAGCGCGGCAGGCCGGGAAGTGGCGACTGGTGGCCGGCGGACAGAGGCGGACTTCTCCGGGTCCGGGGACTGAGAAATTATAGCACTTCTCACAACTTAATGCATAAAATCAATTTATTTAAAATAAGCTGATCTATTTTTTATTTTGTTGAGAAATTTGCTTTTTAAGCACAAAATAAAAAGACATAAACCCTGACTGAAAACTGTTATCTGAAATAAGCAATAAATAGAAAGATTTACTTTCCTGTTTGCATCGCAGCATATTTTAACATTTGTTGGAATAAATTAATTTTGTGCAGAAAATAAATCAGATTTTATCTTTTACTCTTTAGCTGGAAGCTCAATTCATTCTGATAAAGCTTTATTTTATCAAATGCAAACAAATGTATTGATTAAAAGTATATGTTTATTTAGAACGTGACATTTTTATGATGGCAAAAAAAGAAGAAACCTCAGAAATTGAAAAACAATTGTATTTAATGTTTAAAGAGTGTTTACAGAGCAAGTCAGCAGATTGAGGTGAAACTCCTCTGGGTTAAAATATGAAACATTTCAAACTAATTAAAATAAAATAAGTTTGTCATTTATTTGAGTGTGATGAATGAAATCTCTTCTCTTTCAGTTTTGTCCTTTTTAAAAAATAAAGTTTGATAAAACATCTTTGGGAACATGCTGATTTATTTTACTTTTTATGAAACTTTGATGTAGAAAAAACTTTAAAACTTATTTTAGAATCATTTTGGGGGAATTTGGTGTGTTTTTAATCAGAATTCTTATAATTCTTCACATCATGGACATAATTGATGGTTTTTATGATGAAAATGTTGGAAAAGGAAGAAAAGAACCTGGAATGTTGCTCAGGTTTTCATCAGACTCTCAGGAAGGAAGTTGAGCCAATTTACTCCTGTCCAAATTTGGAATAATTATCTGTAAATCCTGTTTACTGACTTCCTGTTAGTTTCCCTTTGATTTCTGAAGAAGAAAACCCACCAGCAGTAAGTTGTTGTTTTTAACAGGTTTTATTTCTGTTACTTCGCTCGGCTCCAGGACAGAATCGGTCTCTGCACGATGGAACTTGTTGTGATGATTTTCTTGCAGAGTTTCCTGGAGGCTCAGGGCATCTGCGGCTCGGCCTACATGGGGAAGACGAGGAACCCGGTGAAGGTGCTGAGGCGGCCCTGGTCAGCGATGGTCTTCCCGGCCCACAGCTGGACGTAGACCCGGTTTCCCTGCTCCAGAGCCAGCACCATGGCGTTGGAGGCGCCGGCCTGGGTTCCTGCTTTCTGGTAGATGGCGAACATGTTCACTCCGTCCTTCTTCACCCCGGCGTGCAGCTCACCGTTCGGACCGGCGACTCCAGAGACCCGGATGTAGTAGAGACCTTTGACCGGGGCGGTGAAGACGCCTGCAGGAAGAGAATCTGGGTCAGTGGTTCTGGTTCTGGAAGACATTTAAACTGCTGCTGGACTTTAGTTGGTCCTGGTTACCAAATTCACCAGATGATTGTCGAACCATCAAATCAACCAGAACACATTAAAGATCCACAAACTTCCAGAAAACTGTAAAACAGCCGAAACACTGAGCTCCAAACCGTTTAGTTTCCTCTGAGCCGTAACAACTGGACCATTGATCAACATATTGATGTTTATTGATCATTTATTGGTGGATCTAGACAAAATGTAATGTCTGTTTCTGCTTTTTAAAATGTTGATTGGTGAGTTTATGATGTTTTATGTTTTCATGACTGCCTTGCTGCTGAAATGTGCTGCAAAAATTGATTGATTGATTCTAACGAGCTGCTGGAGAAAAGTTTCTGATCCTAAATGAACTAAAATGACTCATTTTCCTGATAAAGGGTCGTGGTGCATTCAGGTTTTCAGCGTTTCCTGCGAACCCTAATCTAGTGACTCCCTGCCCACCTGTTGCTGGGTCGTATCCGTTGCCGATGTTGGTGATCACTCTCTTGAACTCCAGAGTTTCATCAGCTCCAAGCGGGCCCTTGGTGGTCCAGTCGTCGGTGTCGACGAGTGCGGCGGAGAACGCCACCCTGGATTTGGCTGCAGGAGGTCAGAAGGTCAGTTAGAGAAACTCAAACATCTGGGAGTCCAACAGACAATCAGCTAAAGTCTGAGGAAGAACATCAGAACCGACTCAGGACGTCGTTGTCGGCCTCCAGCTTCTGGACCCGCTCAGGCAGACCGCCTTGCTGAGCGCTGACCAGACCGCACAGCAGCACCGCCACCAGGAACAAACTGGACTTCATCTTCACTGAAGAACTGAGAGACCTGGACCGACTGCAGGACAGGAGACTCTGTGCCGAAGCCCTGGAGCGCTCCGGGTTTTATCCGAGTCCGGGTCTGAGCTTTGGATCTCTGGGAGCAAAGATCCAGGTTGAACGAGTCCAACGTGACGCAATTTATTGATCCTTACCGGCAGCAGATGATCAATACTGGTTAATGTTTCAGTATCACCTTTTTTAGATCAGCATCTTCTCACCGCCTGGTTCTGGTCCAGGCAGGATGAGGAAACAGCGGATCAGAACCAAGGCAGCAGCACAAGCAGAAAGTTTGGGCAGAACCAGTGGAGACCCAACCTGACAGATCAACAGGAAAACACAACATGGACGCCATACACACCCTGTATTCCCAAGTTCAGCTGAATCTCCCGACTGCCTGCGTTTCTCAGATTCCTTCATTTCCCACAATCCAAATGGATGCTAGCAAGTTTGATCTGCGCGTCATTTATTAGGAACGAAGGATTTAACATGTGGAGCTCCATAGACGCCTCCATCCCCTCAGCAGCACAGAGACGCAGTTTACTACTAAATACAAATAATTTGGTACAATAATCAGCGATAAGATGGCCGATAATATGAACACTGATATAATCTAAAGGGCAGCAGCTGCTGCAGTTTTTATTATGCTTCAGTGAACCTGCTATAGGCCTGTGGCCTACACAAAACATGTTTGCTATTGTTTTTTTTAAAAATCATTCTTAGATAATGAGATTTTAGTCTGCTCAGTTCAGACAGAATTTTTCTATGATTGCTTAATTTGGACGCTGCGGTTTTCAGATTAACTTGTATCTGAAAGGCGGCCGGCTGAACTGCGTGCGCCCCCTGGAGGCTCCGCCGTGTCATGAAAATATTAAATGTGACATTTTGATTAAAATCTGTCTTATTTCAGTAAATGATCTATCTTCAGACAGAACAGTGTTTGTTCTCAGGGTCTCTGATTCCTACATTTTATAAAAGGCTGAAGATTTATTTAATTTTATAAATGAAAATACCTGAATTTAGCCAAAAAATAAAACTCAACCAACCGTTTCTTCTCAGAGTTCAGTTTCACTTAACGATTGATTAGTTTAAAATCAGAACCATTTCAGACAAACTTCCTAAATGCATGAAGTTAAATGTGTCTGGGCTTTGTTTAGGCCACTTTCAGGTGAAATTATGTTTCCCGTTGTTTCTTTCAAACATAATTCAACTCAGTTAAAATACATAAAGTTTTAAGAATCTTTATTTGAACTAAATTCAGCCAGAAATTAAAAATAACCAGACTGGCTACAGGGAGCTTTATTTTTATGAGTACTGTTTGCAAAAAGAGATAAATAAATGAAAAGCAGCCAAATCTCAGAGAAAGTGGGTTTTTACAGTGTCCAGAGGTTAAATTGTTCCAGATCATCTAAATGTTCGTTTAGTTAGAGATTCATTATCAGAACCAATCTGAGCTATCAATGCTAATTTCTAAAGTTCCTGTTTTTCTCTCCATCTGCTGATCAAAAACACATGAAATTAATTCATATTTGGGTGAAACTTTTCTCTGCTGTTCCCTGAACTCAGACTGATGAGTGTCTGCAGGCTGCAGCTGTACGGAGCTGTACGGAGCTGCGTGGAGCTGCGAGGAGCTGCACGGAGCTGCGAGGAGCTGCACGGAGCTGCGCGGAGCTGCGCGGAGCTGCACGGAGCTGCGTGGAGCTGCACGGAGCTGTACGGAGCTGCGTGGAGCTGCGAGGAGCTGTACGGAGCTGCACGGAGCTGTACGGAGCTGCGTGGAGCTGCGCGGAGCTGCGCGGAGCTGTACGGAGCTGCACGGAGCTGTACGGAGCTGCACGGAGCTGTACGGAGCTGCGTGGAGCTGCGCGGAGCTGCACGGAGCTCCTGGCCTGCAGAACATGTGACCCAATCAGAGGAAACAACAGCCTTTAGTTTAGTTTTTCCTTCACTAGTTTAAAACCCAGTCTGTGAACATTTGTACTTTTAGTCTATAGAGGAACAAAAATATTCAAAGAATATTCAATAACCATAAAAATGTTTGGCATGTAACAAATTAGTGAAATATCCCTTTATTTTGATGTGGGATTGTTAGCTGATGAGATAAACCAGACGGTTTGTGTCATGTGCTCGGTGTGCTGCCTGTCCTCATGCGGCCGTAAAGATGAAGGCTCTAATCGATTGCATAAGGCCTGAAACGGGCCTCTGTGTCCACAGCTGATCTGTGGACTGATTAAATGTTCTGTTTGTTCTAGATGAACCTTCCTGATCGGCTATCTGCTCATCGTTTGCTGAAGGTCAACCTCTGATCAAATTAAACCGAATGATGCTGCAGCAAAAACGTTGGCTACAAGAAATCAGACCAGATCTTCATAAATCAGGAGAATCAGAGAGAAAACAACACAAAAGGTCTCAAATTTATCTTTTAAATTAAAGTGATACTTTCATCCAAATTGCTAAAAGTTACTCTGGATGGCTTCAGATTAGCATTTGGTGCTAATCTGAATTAGGATGAAATCATGTTATGGTTTATGTTAATCACAAACATGAATGTCGCCATTTGATGCGATGTACCAGATTATGGAAAAATCTGCATCTGCAGTTATTTGTAGTCAAACTCAGAAATTTCTACGTTTTTTCCAAGAACATTTCTGACATTTTCAGCTTTTTTTCTACAAAATTTGACTTTTTAAGATCAGAAATTTCCATGTTTTCCCTCCAGAAAACTTCTAAGGTTCATCTAAAAATTTTGGAATATTTTCTACACAATTTTTGACATTTCAAACTCAGAAATTATCCTGTTTTTTTTTTCTAGAAAATTTCAAAATGAGATTTTTTCTTGCAAAATTTGCCTTTCTAAATTCAGAATGAGGCCAAGGCGGAAATTCAAACTGGAAGACTCTTCATCTCAGCCAATCATCTCCTCCTGCGCCTCGACTCCAGCCTATGGGTGACGGTCTCCCCCTCCAGGAGACCGTCACCCATGATCCGGTCCAGCTGCTCATCTGCTTGGCTGAGCTCCATCCTTCCTCCACCTTCAGCTCGTAATTCTTCAACATCCGTTCAGTCTTCAGCTTCCTCTCCACCACCAGGTCCAGCCCGAAGGGGAAAAAGCGGCTCTGACAGCCGTTACCAGCGCCGCGTCTTCCTGCTGGATCCGAGCGCCAAAGACTTTAATTCATCAATTAAACTTTCTAATCTCTCTCTCTCTCTCTCTCTTTCTTTCTCTCTCTCTCTCTGTCTTTCAGTCTTTCCGGGTTGAAATGTCTTTTTCTGGAGAGAATTTTTCAACTGTCAAGCTCAGCAATTTTCAAGTTTTTCTAGTTCCTTGCAGGTTCCTCTGTTTAAAAAAAATTAGCACAATTTAACTGATGTTACGAATGATCCAATCAGAAGCTGACAAAGCTATGACATCATCACTTTGGCCTTTCCAAGCCATTTAAAGACTCATTGATATTCCTAAACGCAAACATCTGAAATTAAATAAAGATCTGGATTTTAACACAGTCATTTTGATAAATTAAATACATGGATTTTAATGTGTTTCTTAAAAATGTTCCTCCCAGAACTTTTATATTTGGATGTTTCTGGTACGTCTGTAAATCTGATGCACAAAACATGGAGGACGAAGCTGCTTCTCTCCGTTCACTGCCGTTCATTCCTGCTTTCTAACCCGATCTGATTGGACGGAGTTAGCCTGTCAGTGAAGCTATGCTAGCCTAAATTAGCATCTCAATGCTAAATAGCTAACGCTAACATAAGCACCCACAGTTCACATAATATATAAATAAGCTCCATAAATGATCAGGGCTATAATAACAGATTAAACACTATAAAAGTCTCTATATTTGAGCCCACATGTCTATTGAATAATTTGGCAGGAAAAAATGATTTTTTTATTTAAAATGTTGCTTCTTTTGTCAATAAAAGCTGCATTCTTTCTTTTTATTTTGCTGCATCAGAGTTAAAACTGGTAGATTTAAGTTAAAGTAAGAAAAACCTTAAAATCCAAAACTAACTAATAAACTTTAGTGACAGGAACAGAGAGATGAGCTCCTCAAAGCTCCTGCTGTATTTACTTTTCCCACTTGCTGCAGTTCTCTTCTCAAACTTTAGGTGTCGCTGCTGAGAGTTGGACTTGGACTTGACTGTAAATCAGATTGAATTCTGCTTTTTCCACCAGAATTGTCAGATTACAGCTGATGATCTGTTTTTTTCCATTAACCTGCCACCCATCCACGCTCTGCTCTGATTGGTCGGCTTCATCTCATTTGAATGTTCACACCAGCCGTCTAACTGGATCCCACCGGACCCTTCAGTCAACAACAAACACGCTGCTAATGTTGCGAATGCTTACTGGAATATTCCAGGTCAATATTTGACTTGGAGGGAACAGAAAGTTCGCCAGGTGAAAAAACACCAACAGCCTCTGAACTGAGCTGTGGAGAGTTTCACGTCTCAATAATTCATAATTCAACTGAAACACAGAATTTTTAAAGTGTTTGTTAAATAAAAAGGTTGTTTTCAGTCCGACTGCAGAAGCTTTACATGCATCAACATTTTCCTTTATTTGTTTCAGCTTAGTAAAATACAAATAAGACCCAAACAATCCCAGAGGAGATGAAAAGGAGCTTTAATGGCTGCATAGCAGAAGCTAAGGATCTTATCCCCTACTCCAGCATCTCTGAACAAACAGCAGGAGACTTAAAGAGGAGCGGCAAAAGCAAAGGAGGTGGGTTAGCAGAGCTGATGTCATCCAGGACCTTTTACTGTGGAACAACGTCTCTGCTGCCTTCAGTCAGAGGCCTCCCCTGAGAACTAGCAACGCTGACTGCTGCTGGAGCTTCATCCTGCCCACAGCATCAACATCAATCTGAGTTATATCATTTAATTTTCCTTTGGAATAAATAAAGTCTTTTTTGTAATAGAATTTGATAATTTAACATTATAGATTAACTACATTTAAACATCTAGAACAAGAAGAGAAATACAATCTGGAATAGAGTAGATGTATAAAATAAAATGGTATATTAAAGCATAAGTTTGACTTTGTTGGTGAAAATCTGTCAAATTAAAATTGGTTTGGTGTTTCTTTAGGGTTGAATTTTAATTTTTTTATTTTCCTTCAGATAGTCTAATTTTGCATGTCTAAATAAAACTTAGAATTTAATTTCTGTCTTTTTTATCCCAGCTATAGGTGAAATGTGTATTTATTATAACATCCTCATCTGGGATGAAAACAAATCTATTTTTATGGCTTTTTAATGAGTTTGGATGAAAAATAAAATTTGGCAGCAAATAAACATCATTGTCAAATTTAAATGTTGCTGAACAAAATATGAAACTTTAATAAAATCTGAGGAAGATCTGCAGTTAATGGCATATATTAGAAAACAAATCCTTGGATATAATATTTCTCAAAATGAGTCGTTTGAGATTTTAGAAATAAATAAAGTCTAAAATATCTGTGAGGAAGGGAAGCAGGAAGTTTTGGCCTCTTCATTGTTGATGGATAAATCTGGCAGCTTTAGTCTCCCAGACTCAAACTGCTGAGATGCAGAACTATGACGTTATGTTTTCTACGAGTTTTTACAGGATTCGAATGTTTTTCTAGGTCCCGATCAGAGCGACATCAGCATAATGAGGTTTCTGGCTGATTGGAGATCAGCTCAGATTAATCCCATCAAAATGGATCATCCACCATCTCCTGGATTAAAGCCGCTTCATCAGCTGGTGACCCTTTGACCTCTCAGGTAGAGACAGGAAGTGTGTCTGATTTTAGATCTTATAGAAAGACGAACAGAGAAATATTCCTGCTTTTAAAGGAGGGATATGTTCCTAGTTGAAAATTTACAGGAAAAACAAACTAGAAAAAAGTCAGTCCCTTGCAGTCAAACTCAGGAATTTGAAATGTTTTTCTAAAAAAAAAAAAAAAAAAAAAATCCTATATTAATCTTAAAATTTGAGTTTTTTCTAGCAAATTTTCAACTTAAAATTAGGAAATTTCCTTGTTTTTTCTAGAAATCTTCTGAGAATTAACTCAAAATATAAAACATTTTTCTAAGTTTTTTCTAAATTCTAGAAAATGTATGAGAATAATCTATTTTTCCCAGCAAATTTGATTTTTCAAACTCAGAAATTACCTAGAAAACATCTGAGATTAAGAATAAACTTTCTGAGTTTTTTGGCTGAAATTTACTAACTTTTTCTCTCTACCAAACAGACCAGGGTCTATTGCTAATTTTTGCAGGGGATGGATTTCCTGTGAGGTGATGACAATAGAAATGCCCGCCGTGGCCTCCAGGGGGCTCCACAGAGCAGTGTGCTGCTCCAGCTCAGTGGCTCGGAGATTTACAGAAATCCACTGGACCCAGAATGAAAAAAAGTGTAAGTTTCGATGATGACGTTGACGTGAGGATGAGGAAGATTTTCATCAAACAAACACTGCAGCTTGAAACAGAAGATCACTTGGTTTATTGAGAGTAGAACAAGGCCTGTGTGACCTGAACAGAACATGAAACTGGACCCGGAACCGCAACAGAACCAGCGGACCGGACCAAAAACCAGAACCTGCAGCAGAAATGAAGTTCAACTAGTTTGATTTTAAAAATAAAGTCTCAATAAAATTGGAGCCGATTTTTCCCTGGAGGTCAGAGGTTGCCACGGCGACGCCTGACAGGAAGAAAAAGCCCCAGAGAAAATGGACCCATATTTAGACCAACAGCTCTGCATGTCAAACTCCCCTTTAGTGCGTTTACAGAACCAGAACCAGCAGAACCAGATTAAATATCTGCCGTCTGGTTTCGGCCCATCAGTTAGAACCGACCAGAACCAACCGGACCATGAAGATGACGCAGATGGGTCTGGGCCCGGTTCAGATCCCGGTGGATCTGAACCAGGTCTAGATAGATGCCCAATCAGCTTCGTTACCATAGAAACGATCCCCCAACGCCGCCACACTGTGAGCAACAAGCTGCTTCCGGAATAAAACCAGCCAATAATTTAACTCCAACCAATTAAAACACAGTATTTTAATTTAAGAGGTAAAAAATAAATACCTGGTATAATCAATCATCAATAATAATTTACTAACAGTAGCAGCAATAATATGGATTAATATAGAGATGATAAATCTCCATCAACAATAACTGACATTAACCGACATTTATCTCCATTTTGTTGCCGTTTGTTTGTAAAGGGGGCGGAGCTTCATGCATCTGGTCATGTGACAGTGATGCAGCACAGGATTGTGGGTATTTAACTGAAGCAGATGTCCTCAGCAGATGGACACAAATGTTTTCATCAGTGCATTAATATTATTATTATAACGATTATTGTTTTTAGCAACATGAACCAACATGACGTTAAAAGTACTGGGAGTCACAAGATTACATCTTATGTAATTAAAATATACATTTTTATATTTATTAGATTAAAATTTGAAATAAAATTATTAAATAAAATCATTAAACGATATAATTTATTTGAATTAATTTCTTAAATTAATTCTATTTATTCCATTGTTTTCTATCTAACTTGTCTATCAGAACCAGGAAACGGATCAGACACAAGTTTGATTTAGACTGAAAACTAAATGTTTTTATTATTTACACAAAAATTAAATACTGACGATATTAAAAACAAATAAGGTGCTTTGCATACAGAATTTTTTCTCTTTGGTCAAATTTTTACTGTCCTGAAAACGTTTTTGGGCCACAAACGGTCCCGGACCGCACTTTGGACAGCCCTGGATCAGAACCGGATCAGAACCGGGAGGTTCTGATTTTTGCTCGAGTCTCACAGTATGCCGGACCTTCAGGGAGATTCTGCGGTAAACGGGAACGTCGGAACCATCCGGACCGACAGAACCTGCTGATTCTGGGCTCGGCTGATGTTCTGAAGGTCCAAATGTTTGAAACCGGACCCAGGAAGTGTGAAATCATCTGAACCAACCTGGTTTTAGCCAGAAACTGTTTTGTTTTAACCAGTTAGAGTTGGTTCTGTTGGTCAGTGTAGGGACCGGTTCTGGTTCTGTGCAGGAAGTGATGAAGATGAAGCTGATAAGGCATCGCAGTCCCAGATCAGACCAGTGGGCCGGTTCTGACCGACTGGTTCTAGTGTTTTCTTCTTGGAGTTCTGATATGACGGCAAAGGCACACATTAGAGAAGAACCAGAACTCGGAACCCAAACATCTGCAGAAACGTTTAGTATTCTGGGAAACGGGTCGGTACCAAGGCTAAAAAAAGAAACAAAAACAAGTCCAAGCTCTGAAGCAGGAAGTGACCTCACCTGAGAGGCTCCTCACAGGTGAACCAATCAGAACCATTCTGGCTGTGGGAGTTAAAAACCCGGGGCTGGAGTTCAAACTGCGAGCGACACCATCAGACTGTTCCGGCCCGGTTCTACAACCCGGTTCTAACAGCATCTGAACAGCATCAGAACCGGGTCGGATCAGTTTCAGCACCGGACGATCCTTCCTCTGATCAGAGCAGTCTAATGATCTGAAGCGACCAATCGCAGTCTGAACACCTGTTCAGGTTCTGCTTTCAGCTTCAAAGTGCAGATTCAAAGTCGTCTTTTTGGTGTTCAAGTGCTTGATTTGTTCTCACATTTATGGCTTCTAAGAGCAGACGCTGCAGATGCTGCAGAGGCTGCAGAGGCTGCAGACGCTGCAGAGGCTGCAGACGCTGCAGAGGCTGCAGACGCTGCAGAGGCTGCAGACGCTGCAGAGGCTGCAGACGCTGCAGACGCTGCAGACGTCTGACACTTCAGAAGGCCCTGAAGACTCCATAGGCGCCGCAGACTCTGCAGACACTACAGAGGCTGCAGACGCATAGAAGTTGCAGACCCTGCAGACGCCCCGGATACCACCGGCACCACAGACCCTGCAGACATTGCAGACGCTGCAGATGCCTTACAGTCTTTTGGTGTGCTTGGAGTTGTAGTGGCTCCTCATGTCCTTGCGGAGCCGGAACTTCTCCCCGCAGACGCCGCAGATGTACAGGTGGACGTCCATGTGCTTCTCCAGCTGCTCTCCGCCTGGGAAGATCTGGAAGCACACCTGGCAGATGGTTTCTCCGGCCGACAGGTGGGAGATCATGTGCCGGACGTGGTCGTGCTTCAGGAAGGTTCCCTGGTCGCAGACCGGACACACGTAGCGCGCCATGCCCTTGTGCATGTCGGTGTGCAGCCGCAGCTGGCGCTCCCGCAGGAACTGCTTGCCGCAGGTCTGGCAGGTGAACTGCTTCTCCTTGGTGTGGACGGTGTAGTGCTCCCGCAGGTGGCAGCGCTGGTAGAAGCCTTTGCCGCAGATGCTGCAGAAGTGTTTGCGGCGGTGGTCGGGCTCGCCGCCGTCCTCCAGCGCCACGGGCCGAAACAGGTCCTGATCGTGGCAGGTCAAGGCGTGCTCCAGCGCCAGGCTCTCGTTCTGGAACAGCAGGCCGCAGTGAGGGCAGGCCAGGTCGGCGGCGTCCAGCAGACCCTCGTCCATCCCCTGAGGATCCCCCAGCAGCGACACCTCATCCTCCCCGTGGGAGTCCGACTCGGCGCCGTGGGACTCGCCGCAGCGCTCGGCGTGTTCCTGCAGCTGCCGGCCTTTGATCAGAACCTGGCCGCACCGCCCACAGGCGCATATGTGGCCCATGTGGTTGGACAGGTAGTGGGAGGATTTGTCCTCCTCAGTCAGAAGAGCGCCACAAAGTTCGCAGGGAGCGCAGTCGGCTTCCTGCTTCTCATCCTTGACCTTCCGGAGTTTGGCGGGGATCCCCGAGTCGCTGCTGCTCGGCAGGTGGCCGTCAGCCGACTCGCCGCAGCTCTCCAGACCCGACACTCCCGGCTCCGACTCGCGGGTCAAACCCATCCTGTCTCTCAGCGAGTCTCTGGCTGCGTGCTCGCCCACCTGGACCATCTCGATCTCAGGGAACAGGCCTTCCTCCGGTTCCGTCTTGATGCTGCGGGTGGAGCCGGGCTCGCTGTCGGTGCCGGCCGCCAGCGACCTGACGGGCAGCTCCGAGTCGGCCCGACCGTCAGGCCAGTCGTCCTCGCCCTTACAGACGACTCTCTGCTCCTCGGCGCTCTCGGAGGCGGAGCTCTCCGCCTTGCCGGAGCTGCTGTCGCCCTCGGCGTTTCCTCGGGGCGGGTGGTAGGCCTTCCTGTTGGTGCAGGTCAGGATGTGCTCGATCAGCAGCTTCTCGCAGCTGAAGACGAAGCCGCAGTCGTCGCAGGTGTAGGTGCGGCCGAATCTGGGCCGGTCTTTGAGAGCAGAACTTCTGCCGCCGGGTCGCTTTCTCAGGTCACATGGCTGCTCTGCGCCGCTGTCCGCGGTGGGCGGAGCCACGATCAAAGGTGTGCTAGCCACCTCCTCCACTACCACCGCTACAGCCGGCGCCGCCCTGCTGGTAGCTACAGGAACAGCTGGGCGCCCTGCGCTGCTGCTGGTCGCCGCCTTCGGTAGAAGCTCCGCCTCCGGCGCCGTGGATCTCTGCTGTTCGTACATCCGCACTCCAAACATCATCTTCCCTCCAGAGACGCCGGTGGAGGAGCTGGAGGAAGAGGAGGAGGAGGAAGAGGCGGAGGAAGACGGGGTGAGGTTGGAGCTGCGGATGTCTCGGAGGTCCTCCAGCGAGTCGGGGATGTAGTACATCTGCAGGTAGGACATGGACGCCTTCAGCTCCTCGAACTCGTAGCTGCCCACCACGATGCGGCCCAGGTACATGAGCTGCAGGATGAGGTCGAAGCACTCGGCGCTGATCTGCATGTTGCTGAGGTCCAGGTGGCCCGCCCCCTGCTGGTCGCGGATGAACATCATCCGGAAGTAGGAGCTGCAGGCCGCCAGCACGGCCTTGTGGGCCCTGAAGTAGATGTCGCCGATGGCGATGAGGCAGTCACACAGGAAGCCCCACTCCCGCTGGTTGTTGAGCTGCTGGAGGACGTGATCGCTGTGGCTCGGCCTCGCCATCGCCCTGGAGACGACACAGGAACATACGGTTAACGTCTAAAGAGTCCCGCAATGACTCAGCAACATTTAACCCGAGTCATCACAGCGTCAGACCTCTGGGGGGTTTCCAGCCCTCCTTCAGGGCAGGAAACCACCTTCTGCTGCACCAAGCAGTCATATGAGGCTCCTCTGAGGATTGGTCAGAGTGAGACCTCTTACCGACATAAATCAGCTATGAAGGGCCATCAGGCTGGAATGACAGAGTGAGACATCTCTCAGTAATCTGAATATATCATGTTGAGTCAAGCTTCTTGCATAACCTTTGACCTTTCCCACACTTGCAGCTGATCTGTGGGAGAACCCCCTTTACTCTGAATAAAGAAAAACATCAAACTTTTCTTCTGCAGGGTGTTCATATCTTCAGCTGAAAATGGAGCAAATGTTGCAACTCTGGTTCCCAATCCAACCGAGTCTACTTGTGGAAATTCAATGTGATTATTGCATGAATACTGGTTAAAAAGTGCATTTGTTATCATTACACCCATGTTTAAAACCTTAGGAGCCTGGTTTAGATCAAAGCACATTCATGGGTTAGAATGGCCTAGTCAAAGTAGAAAACTGTGGCAGGACTTGAAACAGAGGAGCTGCAGCCAGAGGAAAACTCTCACATCAAATCTCAAAGGTTTGTGCAGAAAATCCATTGGATACATTTACCAGTGTTGGCACTATCTATTTATTTTTAATCTTTTTTTAAATTTAATTTACATAAAAAAAGAGTTTCAAAAAGAAAACGTGAAATGGAAATGAAGCATGAGATCATCAGAACCAGAGTCCACAGAACAGCTGCAGGTCCTGGAGGTTCTGGAAGGACTGAGGCCGCTAATGAAACTGGAGGTTCTGGTCCAAATGACGGAAAGCAGAAATTTATCCTGTAGGAAGACAAAATGTCCTTATCACGGTGACCACAGGAGAACAAGAAGTTCTGGACGGAATGATGCGGTTCTGGATCACATGTGAGACAACATCTACACTAAATCTGTGGTTGGTTCTCCGAGATGTTTGGACCAACCCACTGAGGAGATGGTCCACAACTTTACCTTTCTAATAATAATCATGATTATTTTATCATTTTAAAGCATGTTTTGTGTTTCTTTCAGATATTGGGACAAAGTTTTGCTTCCTTCACCTCCGAACTCTGTGATAAAAACAGAGAAATAAAACGTCATTCAGTCTCCAGGAGCTTGTTTAGCCCCAACGAGTCGCCCACGACCGCAGAACTACTGCGGGAGCAGCCCCGCACTTACCGGCTGTCAGCTCCACGCACTGCGGGGCGAAGACGGGCTACGTTCGGGGTCGGACAGCTTCGAGAGGTCGGTGGCGCTTCGAAGCTAAAATGGAGATCCGTGGCTAGCTGCGGGAAGCTACTAGGTGTTAGCCTAGCCTGCACAGGAAGTTACCGAAGTAGGACTTTCAAAGTAAAACAAAGAGCAACACGCAGTTCTAATCGGAGGTTAATATCACGAGGCACCACGACAAAGAAAGTATTAATTTTTCATCATCCAGGTTCAAATGTTTATGCAATATTTATCTGTAAGCCCTATTTGCAGCTAACAACTAGAAAGTACCAACCACAAAGTAACAAAATATATCAGCACATAAATGATAGAAATAAAACTATACTTACATGCATTAATTAAGATATATATATATATATATATTTTGTATTTAGGTTATAAAATCAAATAAGCTTTTTTCGACTTTGGTTCCATTATGATCCTAATGAAGGCATTTTAAAAATACACATTATATTAAATGCCGTTGGGAAATATTTTTCTTCTAGTATACATGTAAATATGGACTGTTCTTACAAAAGAGGAAGACATGGTTGACAGCCTGGGAAAATATATGACGACAGTGAGAAAAAAACAAATAGTTTTATAAAAACTGCTTTCTGATTATGTTCCCAAACATCATTTAGATTTATACTTTATACTACATTTATAATTCAATTAAATGTATAAATAAATTCCATTACCTTATTAAAATAACTAAAAGTATTAAAAATAAATATTATATTATAAATGTTATATTTTATATAATTGATTTGCAAACATGATTTACATTTATGAATTTTTTCTATTTACATTCTTAAGCGACACTTATTTTGAAAATCCGTCCCGGATACAACATGACTGAACGCAGACAGCGGCGCTACAGAGCCACATCTCTCCCGCAAACGACCCGCCACCCCCGCACTGCCACCGCACTCGGCAGCAGGCCGTTTTCCCTCCGCTACAGCCGAGCAGGCAGCTTCACGGACCGGCCAGGAAGTCGTTAACTTACCCGAAGTCTGTCGGAGGCCCGAGGAGGAGCTGCGTCTGTCGGCGGCGGACGGGCTGCGGTTTCCGGGGAAACGGAGCTTTTTCCTGCCGGGACAGGTTGTTGCGTTTCGGGCGGAAAGTTGAGACGAAGCTGCGCCTCTCCTTCCTCTCCTCCTGCAGGATGACAGAACTTCCGCACTGAGTGCCGCACCGTCACTGAAGAGTGTCAAAATAAAACGCATCCGGTTCTCCACACACCAAGCACAACACTCTCTATGCTAGATGCTAACCTCATGTACGTTAGCAAACCGAACCGGCCAGAGGCAGAAGCAAATTCTGAGGCTGTTTTACTATAAACAGTTTTGATGTTTAAAACCTGTCAGTTTAAAAATATATGAATGGAAAAGCAAAACATTTATTTAGACAAGTAATTTATTTTTTTAAAATACATCAACAAACAACCAAATCCCTTTTGTCCTGTCTGGTTTAGATTTCTTGTTTTATAAAGAGGACTGACCGTTCTAAAGAGCTGATTGTGAGAAGAAGAATGAAGATATCTCTGCATTCTGTTAGAGGTTTATAGTTTTGCTGCAACACAGACCTCTACAGGAGATCCCCATTAGTGACTACTCATGAGCTCTTAGATGGTAGAAAAACCTCCTTACCATCACTAATTTTCATCTCCCAGTCAGAACAAACTGACTCTTGTTAAAACTGTAAAAATAATTCACACCTAAATTTACCAGGGGTTTGAATATTTTGTAGCTAATAAAAAGTATTCACACCCTTTGCACCTTTAGCAGTGATCACTGCCTGGGTGTCTCTGTTAGCTTGGTTTACCTGATTTCATTCTTCAGGCACAGTCAGGTTGGATGGGCAGCTACAGAATGATGCTGCCACCACCGTGCTTCATAGGCTGGTGTTAAAAAGCTCTGCTATGAAGGTTGGAGGTTTTCTCCACACATACTGTAGGAGTTTGGATCAAAAGCTCCTGATTTAGGTCCATAAAAACGAGGATTTACTTTCTGCAACACCCAGCTGGTCTCCATCCAACTGTTTATTTTTTAATTTAATCTTTATTTAACTAAGTGAGTTATTAAAAACACATTCTTATTTACAACAAATGGTTTCTGGATGATTCTACTACTTCCATAATAAAGCATATATCAGCAACTGAAATGAATTATGTTTGAAGTACTTATTTTAATGTTATGTAAATTATTATTATTATTATTAATAATAATAATAATAATAATATATTTTCAGACTTCCATATAAAACCTGGAAACAATCACTGGTTCCAGCTCCCAGAAATAATATTAACAATAATGATAATAATAAAATGTATTGCTTTGATTGTATTAGTGTTTTAAAGGTTTTAACATTAAAATTAAATAAAAATCTTTATTATTTTGTCAGAATCTTTGCTTAGTATGATTATTGATTATTAATAAGGATTTATTTGGCTTCACAGCGAGTTCACGTGACCAGGGAGCCCTTTTGACCCGTTCTCTCGCGAGACGTGACGCGGCTCTTCGCGAGATCACGTCTGCAGCAGCAAATCGGCTCCTGAAGACAATCTGCTCGTTTCTGCGGTAAGAGGCTGATTAAGCCGGCGCGTGCGCGACAAGTGCCGGCCGAGCGCGTGTGCGGGGCTCGGGGCACGTGCTCGCGCCCCTGTGTTTGCACGGTGTCGCTGAAGGGGACGTGCGTGTGTGTGTGTGTGTGTCTGTGTCTGTGTGTGTATGTGTGTGTGGAGGAGAGCGGGATGGATGGATGGATGGAGGCTGCAGCCTGACGGGCGCGACGCGGCGTGCACGCGCGCCGGCTGTGCTTGTCGACCACCCTCGATCTTCATCCTGCTCCTCTTCCACGACGCGTGTGCGCCGGCGTCCTGCGGGTGACCTTCAGTCGGAGGTCACATGTCCAGCTGGTCAGGGGTTTTGGAGATGGGCGGGGCCACCTGCCGTGGACAGGTGGCCTCAGGTTCTGCGCGTGCACGTTCCGGCTCAAATACCCAGCAGCAGACACGCGAGGTGTGTGTTCAGGTGTGTGTACAGAAACAGAGAAGAGAGGGACAACAGAGGACGGAAACCTCAGGAAGCTGCCCGTTACCATGGTAACGGATGCTGGAAACCACCCAGAGGCTACGCAAAGAAATCCAAGGCCCGAGATGAGTTAATCTGTTGGCCCTTCAAAATAAAACTCAAGTTTTCTCAGGTTTTAGAGGACAGATCATTTCGATGGAGGGTTCTGCAGGAGAGTCGGGTGTTTTAAAGAGCCGTCTGGTACCGGAGCTTTTCCCCAGTGTTCCCAGTCTGGGTGGGACCCCCTCAGGCAGCAGCTCACTTCTGTCCACCATGTTTGACTTCTAAACTGGTTAAAAGAGACATTTAATTTAATATACTGATTAAATTTAATTAAAATTTTTATTTGGTTTAAAATAAAACACTAATCCAGACTAGAAGATATGGACTTTTATTTATTTATTTATTTAAACAATAAAAATGTTACCATTCTGCAGATTTATTTTTAGACAAATGTATATCTGTAACTTCATGTTAGTGGAGTCACAGACAAAAAGTTATGATTATTGCTGTTAAAAATCATTTTTTTCAGGTCAGCAGTTACACCGAAGAGTGTGTAAAAAATTAGCAGTTAATAACTGTATGTAATCGTATGTTTTCATTTATTTATTGACGTTTCCATGAAACCAACAGTGGACGATCCAGATGATGTTACCAGTTTTTGGGATTTCAGACATCAGTAATCGGGATTGATTGTCACAATAAAAATCACATTTTTTTAATCCAGAATTTTTCATGATGATGATCCAGATTTGCATCACAGAACAAAGTGTGAATTTAAGTACTTTAATAAATAAATTACAATTAAAAAGAAAAAAGACAGAAATCAGGATTTATAAATTCTTCTGGTCATGTAAATTTTATCTCCCTTTTAAGTTTTAAGAATTTTACTGAAATTTAAAGCTGAAATTTCATAAATTATTCCATACAAAAAATTAAATGCTTCCATAACTGATGTCATCAAAGTGTCGTTATGGATGGTGATGCTGTGGATCTCCAGTAGCAGTCAGTGTCGCAACATGTCGAGGAGGCCTCTGACTGAAGACTGTTGCTTTGTGACGGTCACATGACCAAGATGACATGCTAACAGGTAGCAGAGATGATAGTCAAGGCTAGCTCTGCTAATCCAGTTCCTTTGCTTTTGCTGCTCTTTCAATCTGCCTGGCTGTTTGGTGGAGACAAGCTGGAGTAGGGGAGACAATCCTCTGGGATTTGGGGTCAAAGTTCAGGTAATATTTGAGCTTTTGAAGTGCAAATCAGTCATAAAATGACACCTCATTACCATGGTTACGGATCATTGCAGCTGTCAGAAAGTAAAACAGTGAGAGCTGGAAGTATGAGGTTCTGTTTGGGTCATCTCGGTCGGGTTATGACCCGACTCTAGCTTGGTTCTGACCCTGTCTGAACCCAGGGTTCTGACCTGGTCTGAACCCAGGGTTCTGACCCGGTTCTGCGTTCCAGGCGGGCCATGGAGGTGTCGTCCCACAGCCTCTTCCTGCTGCAGCAGCTCAACGTGCAGAGAGAGTTCGGCTTCCTGTGCGATTGCACCGTTGCCATCGGTAACGTGTACTTCAAGGCGCACCGGGCCGTGCTGGCCGCCTTCTCCAACTACTTCAAGATGATCTTCATCCACCAGTCCAGGTAAAACACCTGAGGATGTTCAGCTCAGAAAACCACAAAAACTCTGAGGAGCAGAAGAAGAAACTCTGGATCATTAATATGAGGATAAATTATTGACTCAGGAGTTTTAATCGATTTCAGATCCATCGATAAGGATCAGATGATCCTGACTGTTCATATGATCTTTATTATGATCAGCTGTAAGTATTTATGTTCAGTTCATCTGGATCTGAATTAATCTGGTCTAAACAAAGTACTGTTTATCAAAACTTTTCAGAATTAGATTTATTAATTTGATCCTAATCTGGTTTAAATCTTTTAGATTTGGACTTGCTGATCCCAGTTTAGTTCTTCTAGTTTTGGACTAGATTTGTTTTCTAATCTTTATTTAGATCATTAATCTTAATTAACTTTAACTTGATCTGAGTTTATTTCTTCTTAATTTGATCAGCATGCTCTAATCAGGCTAATTAATCCTGACAGTAGCCGGATCATTTTACTCAGGTTGATTTTATCTTGATTTGTAGCAGCCGATTCTGATTTAGTTTTTTTATTCATCATGTTTATTTTTAATTTGGATTTGGACCAGTTTATACTGATTGGGGTTAGTTAATCTCAGTTAATCCTGATGATCAGAGTTTATGTTGAGCAGTTAATACATGTGATTATTCAGGTTTATTTAATCCAGATGATCTCAGATTTTATTAGATCCTGCGGTGACCTCTGACCTCCTGCCTCCTTAGTGAATGTATAAAGATCCAGCCCACCGACATCCAGCCGGACGTCTTCAGCTACCTGCTGCACATCATGTACACCGGGATGTGTCCCAAGCAGCCGGTGGACCAGAGCCGGCTGCAGGACGGCATCAAGTTCCTGCACGCCTACCAGCTGTGCCGCAAGCCGGGCGACGCCGCCGCCGATGCCGCCGCCGACGGCGTCCGCATGTCCAACCTGTACGGCATCCAGATCTCCTCCCAGCTGGCCAGCAAAGACACGCCGGGCGTCCCCAAGGCCGCCGCGGCGTCCCGGGTGGCCCCCGAGCCGCGGTCCCAGCTGGCCCTTGCCGTGGGACTGGACGCCGTCCCACAGGACCACCAGCAGCCGGCGCTGCGCAACATCTGCTCCGTGACGTCGGCGGACGACTCAGACATCTCCGGCCGTATCAAACAGGAACGGGTGGAGGAGGAGGACGGCGAGGAGGAGGATGGGGGTCGACAGGGGGGCAGCCCGCTGTTCAAAGGGCGCCCCCTGCTGCTACAGTGCCCGCGCTGCGGGGAGCGCTGCTCCTCGCCGGAGGACCTGAGGGAGCACCTGTTCAGCCACGCCCTGGACCCCACACGCCTCATGGACGGGCTGCTGCCGCCGCCGGGCGCCGACGATCCGCTGCCGGGCGCCGCCGAGCCGCTGGACGCCGGCTGCCTGGAGGAGGCGCTGCGGCAGAGCCAGGTGCTCGCCAACCAGCTGGCGGCGGAGCTGAGGCGCAGCCGCGGCGACGGCGACACAAGCCCCGCCCCCACCGTGCTCCACTCCCGCAAGCGGAAGATCGCCTGCGCCGTCTGCAGCCTGCGCTTCTCCCACAAGAGCCAGCTGCAGGAACACATGTACAGCCACACCGGCAAGCCGGGCCGCTTCCACCGCTACAACCGCCTCTGCAGCCAGCTCTTCCAGGGCTCCGCCCACTTCTGTGACGCCGCCGCTGCCGCCGGCGAGCCGGGCGGAGGGGGCGGGGCCTCGGCCGCGCTCTGCGAGGACGCCAACCGGGACACGCAGGACAACGGCAGCTCCTGCTACTCGCTGGACTCCGAAGTGTCCCAGGAGAGCGTGGACGGCGTTCCCGTCGAGTGATGATGATGTCATCATCGGGGACCGCGTACCTGTGCAGGTGTGAGTGTGTGTGCGTAAACCAGTCATTCTCTCAGTTTCTCTCTGGTTTGTGTTGAACTTTGTGGAATGCTCCAGCTGCTGCTGCTGATGATGATGATTACGTCATCTTCATGCTATAAGAGCGTCTGGTTGTGAGGAAGAGGATGCTGGGCCGCAGCTCTTCGTCAGCAGACAGCCGTGCCTTGATGACCGACGGCCGCCTGGCAGCTCCAAGCTTCGTGACAATCTGCAGTTTTCTGACCAATCAGCTCCTTGATCTGGAGCTGGAGTCCTGGTGGAAAGAAAGTACATCCCGCCTTACCAGAGCCACTTTCAGTTCTGACAACAGAATTTAGTAGGGAAACATTTCACACATCAGATGTGAAAACAAAACAGTAAAAATACACTAAATATATTTGACGTCATCCTGTTGTTCACGCTGCAATGCATCCTGGGTAGATGACATGCTGAGCTAAGAGCTGTGAAGCTAGCTTCAGCCAGACGGAACAGAAACATTGAGTAATGTTCAAGCTCTTCAATTTGAACTGGAGCCTTAGCTTTAGCTAATGTTGTTAGCTCTAGTTAATGGTGTTAAATCTGGCTACCAACATTAGCTAAAGCTAATTAAAACAGGTATAAGTAATGGTTTTGGCAGTAGGCCAGAGCCAAAGCTCAGATAAATGGTCTGCTAAAGGCCTCATTCACAAGGCTAAAGGTTGTGACCCTGAGCCAGGTTGGAACGCAGCTGTAAACACAGTGGTGGAGGGGTCATGATGAGGGCTTGTCTTGCGTAAACTTCTCTGTATCCCGCAGGTTTTTGATGAAGTTTGGTCCAAACTGGGTTGTCAACGGAAACATGAATGAAGGCGTTTCAATGGCCTAGTCAAAGACCAGAGAGCGGCTTGGACAAGAATTCAAGGCGTATGGGGTGTACTTACTTTTTACCGGAGCTAAATCAGTCAGATGTTTACAGGCTCAAATGGTCTCATCTGTGTTTTGGTTCTGCTGCCATGATGATGTTTCATTTTTTGAAAGTTTGCAGCCTGAGGTGAGTTTCTGTTTCAGAGATCTGATTGGAGGAGAGCAGACGTCAGCATCGATCAGATGTGTTAATTAATAATCAATAATCCCGTTCAGATTAGCTGTAAAATCAGAAAAAAGAAAACAATCCAGAATGCTCCTTTAAAGCTCTGTGCTGCTGCTGGGGTCAGAGGTCACATGACCAGGATGTTCCAGCCGAACACGTGACTGTCTTCTTTCTCCGTGTGTCGCCATAACAACAAGAAGTTCGGTGTCGACGTGTTTTTGTACACGTTTTGTTTTTCATTGATGGAAATGTTTTGTAAATAAATGTCCTTTTTCCACCAATCACGTCACAGATCTTTAATTGGGAGTTCTCCCTTGTCCAATCGATGAGTCGATTAAATCAGGAGCTTCTTTGGTCGAAAACAAATTAATTATTCTAATAGAAATAAGCTACAAATGTGATTTATTTTGAGCAAAATGACCCGAAACGACAGCGGACCTCTGGGTACACTGGCAGGTTCAGACCAGCAGGGGGCAGCAGAGGAAAGAGAAAGTTAAGACATTCAAAGGGAAGCAGCTTTAAATCATTATACATCAAAATAAATGCTGAATTATTACTCGCATGTATATTTTATTAAATTTATATTTTTATTTTTTCTTCTATTTTTTAGTTTTATTTTACCACTGATTCATATTGTTCCCAATAATCTCTGTGTTCAACTCAAGGTGATAAATTATAAACATTAATCAGGATTTTGTTTGCATCTGGGAAGAACTTCAGGAATATTGCAGGTAAATTTCCAACTGTTACAGGGAAAAAATGAGAAAACCAGTAAATTATTAGAGGAATAAGACGATATTTAAAACAGAAACTGCTCAATGACTCATCGTTCAAATTAGGATGAACAGAATTAAGCTATAATTTATCCTGTTTCTGATTTTTCATCATGTGTAGTTAAATTTAAGTCCCTTTCAGCTCAGCTGAAAACTTTAAGCTTTTTCACTCGGGTGCAACAGAAATTAACTCATTTTTATCCTGTTTGAGTTTTTCTGTTGTAAAACCATCAGAATATCGTTCAATGAAACATTACCTTTGTCACCTGCAGGTGGCGTTGGTCAGTTCCCACAGTGTTGAAACAAAGTCCAGGTTTGCCTCCACTTCCCAGAATGCCGTTCGGTCCGGACTCAGTGAGTGGCGCGCTCACCTGGCGGAGGGTCTGATTGGTCGCCGCGCTGTTGCTTAGGGACAGATGGGGGTATTTTTACTCTCCATCTCTATAGAAACAAAAGCTGCTGCTCTTCTTCTTCACACCTTTAAAAATAGACGTAATCAGGAGGATGAAGACCTGCTGCACATCGATCACTGATCATTGATTACTGATCAGTGAAGCAGCTGAAGGGTTTATTTCCTGTGCGACAGGAAGTCAGAGGAAGAGGAAGCTTCAGATTGTTCTGCTGCTTTTATAAAAAACTTTACATCTTCATCTGCATTTATAGTTTGATTTTAACTCTGATCAAATCTAATCTGAAGATTAGCATAACAAAAACAAACCGTGCTGCGTTCAGGGACAGATTGAGCAGGAAGTTTTATTTATTAGATTTTAAGAATCAGCTGGTCCAGAAATGAATCAAACCACCAAAATAAAAGAATAATTATTAACTTGTGCTTCACATTTCAACATTTATAACCAGGGTTTGGACAGGAATCCCAGATTTGAATTTACTACCTCTACAATATTTTTACTACCAACACAAAATCCAACCAATTTTGCAGCGATTTTCTCAATTTTGAGAGATCGGTGATGAGTCGATATTTATGAAGCCAACATCAGTCTCTGATCTTTTCTACTTCAGCAAAGGTCTAAAAATCAGCCACTTTCCTCTCCTGCTCTGCAGTAAGAGGTTTGACTGACAGACCGGCTACCAGGTCATGTCTGTCAGTAGTGACCCCACTGTTACCAACTCACAGACTTTCTTCCTATATTTAGGGACATTTCAATAAAAAATGGCACTGGCTAAAATCAGCAGGTCAAACTTTTTATAGATTGATAATCTACGATCTGTGAGAAAGCTGCAGTTGGTGCACTGACCCATGAAAGATGACGGCTCATGTCAGACTAAACTTTATCCCTCTGACTGGAAGGTCTAACTGTGACTTTATCTTGACCAAAACCTCACATGTTGAAAACAGGATTTTAGTGCTTATCCTAAACCCATAAGACTGAGGATATTTTTTAAGAATATCAGTAAAATGCCTTTAAGCCGATGTTTTGGGACAACTGGATGAGGTTCAAGGGAATCATGTTTCACACACCAACTCTGTCAGATCATCGTTACAATTAGAGCAGCTGTTGGAATTAGCTAATCAGCCACCGATAAACTCAGATGATATAATCCCAAAATAACATGAAACTGTTAAGGACTGAATGTGCTGCACTTTGTGTTTGCAGGTTTTATGGTGTTGAGTCCTCATATACAGTGGAGCCGTTTGTTGCTATGGCAACGAGTCTGAGCGTAGCAAAGTGGGGATATGAGTGGGTTTGAGTTGTTCTTTGGGTTTGAGTTGTTCTTTGGGTTTGAGTTCTTTGGGTTTGAGTTGTTCTTCGGGTTTGAGTTGTTCTTTGGGTTTGAGTTGTTCTTTGGGTTTGAGTTGTTCTTTGGGTTTGAGTTGTTCTTCGGGTTTGAGTTGTTCTTCGGGTTTGAGTTGTTCTTTGGGTTTGAGTTGTTCTTTGGGTTTGAGTTGTTCTTTGGGTTTGAGTTGTTCTTTGGGTTTGAGTTGTTCTTTGGGTTTGAGTTGTTCTTTGGGCTTGAGTTGTTCTTTGGGTTTGAGTTGTTCTTTGGGCTTGAGTTGTTCTTTGGGTTTGAGTTGTTCTTTGGGTTTGAGTTGTTCTTTGGGTTTGAGTTGTTCTTTGGGCTTGAGTTGTTCTTTGGGTTTGAGTTGTTCTTTGGGCTTGAGTTGTTCTTTCACGGTTTTTCTGAGTTATTTTCCCTTTGCTGCTCTAAATGAAGGTTTCATTTAGTTAACAGAACCGCGGCTGCGCGGCTACGGATGGCAAGGAAAAGGATCGACTTTTTGCCTTCGCGACATTTCCGGATGTAAACAGTAACATGAAACGTGTCTAAATGGTATCAGCTGATAATGTATGATAAACTTGTACGTAAAAGTTTTACCACTTTTCCTACAACTGCAGTGGGATTTTCAGTTTTGAGTTTGTTCACGCTGCAGCTGGAGTTACTGAACTCACTGTAGAGCAGCTCAGCTCTGCTTTAGGGTCAGCAGGTCGCTGGTAAAACTTCAGCTCGTAGCTGAGCTTGAGTTTGCAGTTGCATCATTTCGTTTAGCACCAGAAACCGGAGCTGGGATCTGCTCCACGGTGGAGCCTCAGCCCGCGCAGGGATCCGCCGCGGATGAATCCTCCGCTCGGTCTGACCGTTCCAGGTCACATTTAGATTTTTTCCTGCATACTTTACAAAATGCCTTTCGGTCATCTCTAGTCTTTGAATCTCGGATCATCGAGCCAAAGTTGTGAAACTTATATTTTCCCATGGCGAAGCGCAAAATGACTAGCTAGTCTCAACGTTAGGCGGTTCCAACACTACGCATGCGCACAGCAGCTTCAGCTCAGGTCCTGGAGGTACCGCAGTTATATTTTCATACAAATTTTAGTAAAACCAACTTAAAACAGTAAGTGAGCGTCAAAGGAAAATTACAAATATTTTGAAGGGATGATCAAAAATGTACCACTTTTTACTACCTTTAGATACTGGCCTGCATTTTTACTGGCCTTAATTTGAGCTCATTTAATTTACTACATTTTACTACCGTGAGGAAGCCCTGATAACGGTAATAAATGAAAATAAGCATGAAAATACTGAGATGAACTGATAACTGACAAACTGGGAATGAAACTGAACAAAATAACTTGAGACTTTATAAAACCATTCAATTTCTTCTTAATCTATTATTATTATTCAGCCCATCCTCTTCTTTATAAAACATTTTAATTTTAGTCAGACTGGATGGTCTTTGACTAGGACATTTTAACCCATAAAGCTGCTTTGATGTCCTAATTTAGTTATATCCATCTTCCCATCAACTCTGACCAGCCTCCCACAGCATGATGCTGCCACCACCGAGCTTCACGGCGTGTTCAGAAAAAACTGTTTCAGTTTTGATTTCATCTGAAGAGAATCCTGGCCTTTTCCTCTCCATGTCCAGGTCCAGGTCCAGGTCCTGGTCCAGGTCCTGGTCCTGGTCCAGGTCCTGGTCCTAGTCCAGGTCCAGGTCCTGGTCCTGGTCCTAGTCCAGGTCCAGGTCCAGGTCCTGGTCCAGGTCCTGGTCCAGGTCCAGGTCCTGGTCCTGGTCCAGGTCCAGGTCCTGGTCCAGGTCCTGGTCCTGGTCCATCTTGTCTCCATGTCTCTCTGAGACATTCAGAACCTCAGATGTTGTAGAACCAGAACCTGCTGCTGGCCTCCATGTTGCTATTTTAATCATTTTCTTTTTCTCTCTGCTGTCACATAAAATGCATTAAATCTCGTCCCTTTGCCAACATGCATGTATGTAGCCTCTCTCTCTCTCTCTCTGTGTGTGTGTGTGTGTGTGTGTGTGTGTGTGTGTGTGTGTGTTTGTTGTTTGTTTTGAGACTTTCTGATGAAATCTGACAGAAATTCGTTAAAGAAATAAAATCCTCGCCCCCTGAGGCCATGTCGCTTCCTCCAGCGCTGCTGTCAGCTTAGTGAGCAGCAGAGCGGTGTGAAACGCCAATCAGTGCAGTTGCCATGGAGACCGAGGTGGCGATGCAGCAGCATCATCAGCTGAGGATGAGGAGAGGCGAGCTCGGCGCTTCCCTCAGTCGGAGAAACGGATCGGATCAGCCGGACGGAACCAGGTGAGGTTCTGCTATATTCCTCTCTGATCGCTCCTCATGCCTGATGACATCATCACGCGTGTTTGATGACATCATCAAGGTGCATAGAGTTTCAGATTTAAAGAAAAAACAGAAACGGCTCTTAGGGAAACTTTGTGCTGCAGCGGATGTGATGGGTCAGCAGGTTCTGATCCGGTTTCATTCAGATGTCGAAATTTGAAGCGTTTTTAATTTTTCCTCTTTATTCCTCAGATTTACAGTGAAAATCAGAAAGTTTGGTTAAATTTCCTTTTCCATTTTCCTCCCTTATAATTGACCTAAAAGTAATAAAATCTGCTTTGGACGTGGAAATATTTTTAAATCTTTCATCTTAGATTGAACATAATTCCTTTAAATTTGATGTAATAATCAATTTGTTATTTTTTACACTCTAAAAATCATATATGATTAGATTTAAGTTAAGAAAAAAACACTTTCAGACAGGAGATGGATGGTTCTTTTATTTATTTTTCCAGAATTTCTTTGAATATTCAGTCTAAATTCGCTGCAGTTGCTGAAATGATTTAGAAAACCAGTTCAACTTACAAAACAAATAAACTTCATAAGAACTCAGTTTTAAAGACAAGACAAAGTATTTTTCATTTATGTAACCTGTCACTCAGGTACCGACTGTAGATGATATTTGATCTAATTTGAATGAAAATGCTGATTATATAAGTCTGTCTGACAGATTTGTAACTTTTCAATATTTTTGTACATCACTGTTAAACAGTCTCGAAAAAAATGTGAAGGAGTTTTTCTCCTAAATAAATAACATCACATAAATTATGGTGTCATCTGCATACAGTCAAATCTCACAGAAAAAACAGGTTAAACTGTGAAATGCAAAGCTAATTTTCATTATCTAATTATAAACATCTGGAGTTTTTACTGTCCTCTGAATTAAATGTAAACTTTGGAGCTTCTTAGAGCATCGAATCAGTTTAACTTTAACTTTATTTGTGTGAATATTCACTTTCATTTTTCCTTGAATTAAATAGCTACTTTAAGTTTTGGTCATGATTGAAGGTGTAAAATTTAACAAACTAAACTATTGAACTTACATTAAATCAGTATCTCAAAATGTGTCAAAAATCAAACATCCATTTTTAAGGATGAATCTTTTAATCCTTAAGATTAAAAGAAAAATAAAGTAACTGATGCAAAAAAAAAATCTAAATCTGGCAGCTGGAGGTTTGGTTTCCTGTTTCTCAGTTTTTATAGTTGCTGTTAATCTGCTGATTGTTTTCATGCTGCTGTTTCCAGTTTCCGAGCGGCGCCGAGTCTCTGTGTGACTGAGAGTCTCGGTTTAATATCTGCCGCCGCCTCGTCGCTCATCAATCACCATGAGTGTCTCTGGTTGTTTGTCTGCAGGAGTTTCATCTCAGCAGCTGATGGTTCATCTCAGCTGACGGCGAGCGGAGACGCCTGGAGCGAGAGGGAGATCCAACATGGCTGCCGAGCAACGCAACATGGCCACTGAGGACGGAGAGCGAGGAGGACTGAGGAGGAAGCCGACGGGTCCACCGAGGCTCCTTCTGGGAAGAACCAGAACCAGAAGCACTGGAGAGGAAACCAAACCAGAACCGGCCGGGAACGGGGAGGAAACGTCGGCTGTGAGCGACGACCAGACAGCCTGCAGGGGGCGCCAGAGCGCTGCAGGGAAAAGGAGACGCAGGTGGTGGAGCGGCATGACCTCAGCAGTGGGCTGCATCAGGAGACAGGAGGACGGTGAGGCTGGTCCACCAGAGGGGGCGCTGCAGAGACATGAGGACGGTGAGGCTGGTCCACCAGAGGGGGCGCTGCAGAGGCCTGAGGACGCTGAGGCTGGTCCACCAGAGGGGGCGCTGCAGAGACAGGAGGACCATGAGGCTGGTCCACCAGAGGGGGCGCTGCAGAGACAGGAGGACGGTGAAGCTGGTCGACCAGAGGGGGCGCTGCAGAGGCCTGAGGACAGTGAGGCTGGTCCACCAGAGGGGGCGCTGCAGAGGCCTGAGGACGGTGAGGCGAGTCCACCAGAGGGGGCGCTGCAGAGGCATGAAAAGATGAGGAAGATGAGGAACGTTTTGAGGAGATTCGTTCCGCTAAGGAAGAAATCTTCTCCGTGGTTCCGGACTAAACTGCAGAAATTCTTCATCAGAACGGGAAGGAGACGGTCCGTCCCGCCGGGACACGAGGAGGACGCGGTGTTAGGGACGGACCCGTGTGCTTCCGGACTCGCCGGGATTCTTGAAGGTCCTCCACAGGTCCAGATGTTCTGCTACCAGGTGAAATGTTTACCTGAAGACCCGGAGCCTACTGCAGAGATGACGGACCCTGAAGATGGACCGGTGCCGGTCCAAACGGCTCATATAAATCAGGTTCTGGTGCGGGACGTGTCCTCAGAGGAGGACGAGGTTTTGTTTGACTCAGAACTTGTTGTGGACCTCCATGACCAGCCCACCTTCGAGTTCCCCACAGAAGACAAGACGGTCCAAATGTCTGTCCCGCCCCAACCATCCATCAAAGGACCGTCCATCCGGATCCAGCTCTGTCCTCCGGACGAATCCGCCCAGGAGGAAGAGGAGGAGGAAGGCTGGGTGGGCGTGGCCTCTGCAGAGAGCCACCTCCTCCACCTGATCTGCTCCGACCCGAGCGAGCGGCAGATGCTGCAGGCGGCTCGGTCGCTGGTCAGAACCGCCATGACCGCCGCCGTGGATCAGCTGACCCGAGAGCAGCGAGGCGGCGGAGGCTCCGCCCACCTGGAGCCACCGGGCGCCAGGTGACGGTCTGAGTAGAACTAGAAAACACCTGGCTAGCATTAGCATTAGCATTACTGAAACAAACACCTGCATAGATTCTCATAACAAGCTGTTGATGCTGTAGCCTCATTATAACGACCACATGAATGTTTCTCCACCTGAACGCGGCATCATAACCGTCCTCTGCTAAGCTAGCTGCTGCACTACGACACTTCCTGATGGGAATGTCAGAATAAAAGCGCTTCCTGTTCTGATCATCTTATGTCATTTATAGTTTAAATTTAATCCTATTACTATTCAGTAAAAGATTTTGGATTAAAATTGCACAGTGAAAAGTTACAGAGTTTCATAATGAATGAAATTTTATAAATAAATGTTTAAACTTACAGAGGTTTGGGAGGAGCAAGAAAAAAACATGAGAGGAAATGAAGAATTAACGGAAAATTCACGGGAAGAGATGGAGCAGAATAATTATTAGTTATAACTAAGAAATGAAATGTGAAGCCAGGATTAATAAGCACACGGAGCTGCACATAGAAGGGGTTTATTCTCAAAAAGACACTGTTCCCTCTGAGTGTAAGAAAAAAAAAGAAATTCAATATGTGGAGAAATAAATGGCCCGTATTTAGAACGGCAGAAAGCCTTCAGTGAAACGGCGGGCTAACAACGAGGTTAGCACTCAGAGATGGACGCAGCTCCACATAAACGATGTAAACTAACAGCATATAATAGCTTAAGAAACGGCAGTGGCGCCTCCAGAAGAGGACAAACAGAAGAACATGACATTAGCTTCATCTCTGTAGCTTTGGGAAGATAATTCAGTTCCAACATTAATTACCGAACACTTGGATTCTTCTCTCATGTCGCCATCGTCCTTCTCCACCAGGTCTCGGATCAAAACATGTCCTTCTCTTCCGTTTCACCAGTTAGTGCCACGGTACATAAACAAGAGGTTTTTTCTACTTCCGGTAATTTTAGACCTCTCTGTAACAACAGCACCACATGCTGACAAAAACAAGAATTACAACCAGTCGGTGAAATAAAAGCAAAACATGGTTTACAAAATACATTTGACATGTACCCATTTTTCACCTGGTTACAGAAGAATGACAAATTAATAATTAAATGAGAACTATTATTAATAAATTATGAATAAAAGTTCCCATTAGATATGCTTTTTAAAAAATTCTGGTTTTATGAGGAAATTATTTTGTCAAACTCAGTTTATTCATTTCATAATGGTGTTTTATTTACATATTTCAGGGACTTAATTTTTTTAACTGCTTACATTTCATGGTTTTTAATTTTAATTAAATTCTATGTCTAGGTAAATATATATGTATAAATAAATAAAATAAGCTTCCAATGAAAAATATTTTTACATATTTCATTATTTCATGGGGACAGTTATTTATTTATTTATTTACATTTTATAGTTATTTATCAACAATATTTATTTAATTAATTAATCTGAGAAACTTATTTCTAAATACACAAATAAAGATTAAACCATAAAATAATGACAGGATGAACTAAGGCAGGATTTAAGTAAACAACAAAGAAATGATCCAAAAACAAAGGAATATTACATCACAAAAATATTATGATTAAATAAGTTTTTTGGATTCCAAAATATGTCAGATCATTAATTGACAGTTGTCAATTAATCAACATTAAGAATTATATTATATTTTAACTAAAATATAATAATAAAGTTAATAAACATTTCAGGTTTGTATTCCTGAAATGACTCTTGGTAGAACGTCGGATTTACAGGATCGTTGTTCCTCATTTATCACATCCTGGTTGCTGGATGTGGAAACAGAAGAAACTTCCAGACAGACGGAGGAAAATCGACAGGAAACGAGTAAAACCCAGAATCCAGATGAGTTTTTCTTTCTTTCCAGATTATTTCACCCAGACAGAAACAAGAAGCCGAGTTTCTCTCAGCTCGTTTCTATTTAAAGAAAACTTCCTGCTGTTGACAAGTGGAGCCGCTCTAATGAGCCCAACCGGCCCCGGGGTCCGGGCTCCGACCCGCAGCAGGAACCCACCTGGTCTCCATGGAAACCGACGCTCTGGGCCAAAACACATCAAAATAATGTTCTTCCTGTATAAAGTATTCACACCCTGTGAATATTTCCGTATTTCTTCAACATTAAACCAGAATCTGCTGCAGCCGCCTGATGCTAAGAGGCTGTAAATCTGGACCTGAGCATGATGCTGCCACCACCGTGTTTCACAGGGTGTGGTGAGTTCAGGGTTTGGTTTCTGCTGCACAAAGAGTCACGTAGCATAAGATCCAATAAAACAGGGAAAAGTTTAAGTGGAAAAAGATTTTCAGCTTTGACGTTTGCTTAATTTTTTTCTTCAGATGTTTGAAGGCTCAGTGCCTCCAAATCCGAGGCCGTGGTCTTGAGCCGGAAAAGGGTAGAGAGCCTTCACTGGGTCAGGGGGGTCGTCCTGCCCCAAGTGGAGGAGTTTAAGTATCTGGGGATCTTGTTCATGAATGAGGGAAGAAGGGAGCGGGAGATCGAGAGGCGGGTTGGTGCAGCGTCTGCCGTGAAGCGGGCGCTGTACCGGTCCGTCATGGTGAAGAGAGAGCTGAGTCAAAAAGCGAAGCTCTCGATTTACCGGTCGACACGCTGGAGGGACGATGTCTCTCTGCTGGCCTGGGAACGGCTTGGGGTTCCTGGAGGAGCTGGAAGAGGCTGGAGAGGGAAGTCTGGGCCTCCCTTCTGAAGCTGCTGCCCCCACAACCCGACCCCGGATAAGAGGAAGAAAATGGATGGATGGATGGATGGATGGATGCAGGATGGATGGATGCAGTATAGATAGATGGACGGATGGATGGATGGATGGATGGATGGATGGATGGATGCAGTATCGATAGATGGACGGATGGATGGATGGATGGATGGATGGATGTTTGAAGTTTATGAAATAATCCTGCATGTTTATCAGAAGGGAAATATTTTATTTATGCAGATGCTAATAAAGGTTAATAACAGAAATATGAACTAAAAACATCTATAGATTCTGTTTTCATGTTTCAGAATCTTTAATGTGAATCTTGATCTGCAGCCCTGAAGGTTCCAATCACTGATCAATCAGCCTGATTGACAACTGATAACAGTCGTCAATCAGGTTCAGCTGGAGACGTTTTAATTCTGTCTGCAAACCGAAACAAAACAGAGAATTGATCAGATTTTATGAACAAATCATAGCCTCAAATAGAAACTGAATCATTTCAGATGAAATCACAGAGCTGCTTTCATTAACGCTCTACTTTGGATTATAGAGGCTTTTTCTTTTTTAAATGACAGTTACACCAGGTGCAAACAGCGACATTAAATTACAGTAGAGATTTAACACATTAATAATAATAGCTGTTATTTTCCATTTTCTCTTTCTGAATATTTTCTGTCTGATTATTAAACAGTCTTTGCTTTTAAATGTATTTGATTCCATTAAGAAAAACGTATTTAGGTGCATCTTAAAAAGCACGTGGCTACTGTAGAGAAGAACAACTTACTCTTAACACGAAAATATTAAAGTAAAAATAAGAAACAAAACTAAGCAGATGAAAGTTTAGAAAGTGAAAAAAAAGCTGAAATCTGCTGTTTCAGGAGCCACCGCCTGACGAGGCTTTAGGTAACATACTGACTACTGATATCTACACCAGAAAACCACATCAGCTTTGGTTTCTGACAGGATGAATCCGAATCTCAGCTCTGAGGTTTTGTTGTTTTATTTATTGTAAACATTTTTATCATAATTTCTGGTTAAACATATTTTAGCTGCAGGTTGGAAAGTTTCAGAATAAAATAAAATATAAAAAATGGATCCAAGCTGCAGCTGGAGCTTCACTTCATCCTGAGCTGCAGAAAAACAACAACAGAGAAACTTTAACATCAAACAGGCGGGAATAAAATAAATGAATTATAATAAAACACGATGATCTGAATCTGGTTCTCATTTCAGTTTGAGCTGCAGGAAAACAGACGAGTTGAAACTAAACTGAATATTTTAGTTGTACTTTTTAAGGAAAAATAAAAAGTCTGAATGTGAAGGATTTTATTTACCTGTCAGATTTTCACCTGAGTGACTGAGACCTGAGGAGGAACCGCTGAGCGCTTTGGACCGTGTTCTGAAAGGTTCAGACATGAAGAAACTCACGATGAAAATATTCAAAACATACAAAAAAAATATAAAAAACAAACCAGGAGACAGAAAAATACTGATTGGACATAAATATTTGATGAACCACAAAAGAAAACAGATATTAATATTATTCAACCAGGAGCTGCAGGAATTATAATTATTTATTATTTAAATCTGTTTAAATGTTGGACTGAAAACTAAAATTAAATTTGAATCAGAAATAAAATGTTCTTACTGATGTACTTTATTCTGATAATTCTTCATTGTTATAAATAAAATGTCATTATTAATATTAACCTCCATCAGCATGGCCACCGTCATCGGCCCCACCCCTCCAGGAACCGGCGTTAGGAATCCTGCTCTCTGATTGGCCGAGGCGTAGTGAACGTCACCAACCACCCGCTTCCCGCTGGCTTTGGTCTCATCTGGAAGAGGTCAAAGGTCAGCCTGGTGTTCCCGCCACAGAGCTGCACAGGAAGTGGATCTACTGAACCTGGAAGGTGATTGATCCCGCAGTCGATCACCACGGCGCCGACCTTCAGCCACTCCCCCCTCACCATCTCGGCTCGGCCCGCCCCCACCACCAGGATGTCGGCCCGGCCCACCTGCCCAGGGCGGGGCGGGGTCAGAACCGCCGCAGACAGACGGCGGTCTGTCAGCGGTCAGTCTGTGACTCACCTGCTCAGGTAGGTCTTGGGTCTTGGAGTGGCAGGTGGTCACGGTGGCGTGACGCCACAGCAGCAGGTCGCGCATCGGAGCGCCGACGATCTTACTGCGACCGATGACGACGGCGTGTTTACCTGCCACTGACACGCCTGAAACAGGAAGTCCATGAGTGACATCACAGGAGGAAAGAGATTAAAGATGGCTTCCCTGAAGTCACATGACAAAATAAAGCCCTGGTATTGGTTCCCTGTGGGATTCTGCCTCTTTAGAAGACAGGAAGTGGAGAACAAATGTTCTTATAATTATTATTAATATAGTGTATTTTAAGAAAAGCAGAAGATCTAGAAGGAGAAGGTCTGCCTGGTGGACTGGGAAGGAAAGTTTCTGAACATCTGAGTTTAAATCTGAACTGTTTGCAAAAATAGAGTTTAGCAGTGGTCTAGTCAAAACCCAGATTAAATCTGACTGAGATGTTGTAGAAAGATTTTAAACAGGTTGTTCATGCTGGTAAATGTGTCCAAACAATAAATCAACTCTGCAAAGCAGAGAGAGTCAATCTTCCTCCACTGTGATGCTAAAGACCCATTAGCAGCTATCATGCTAACGATATCTAATTGGCGCAGAGGAAGAACATCCAGTTATCAGGTTTAGGGTGTGAATACTTTTCCTCAGAGTTGGATTGGAGTTTCTTCACTTAATAAATAACATTTTCATTTTAAATCATCGTTTTGTGTTCACTCAGGTTGTCAGCTTGTCTCTTTTCTTCATTAGCCTGACTGAGTGTGTGCGTGGCGCCACCTGTCTGCCGGATGAGCTCCATGCAGCCGTTGGGGGTGCAGGGGATGAAGCAGTCGCTCAGATCGCCTCGAGACAACTTTCCTGCGTTGATGCAGCTCAGCCTGGAG